>NC_141691.1:2130690529-2130728029 GCF_964263255.1 Lissotriton vulgaris
AACTGCACAGAGCATGCACCCAGAAGAGGGTTGCAATGATGATAAATAAAGCTGAAATTTGAACGTAATGCGAGGCTCAGGTGTTTGGTTTGTGGCAGCCCTAGAAGAAGGGATTTGTAATCCTGAAACGCGTTGGCAATTTCAATTGAAAAGGAGCACCAAAGAAGGTTGCATTTGAAAGCCGTATGGGGAGGCTTTGTCGAGTGACCTCCTAAGCTTCAGGGCACTTTGGAATGCAAAATATATATATATATATATAAATATATATATATATATATATATATATATATATATATATATATATTACCTACTGGCGGTCGCCAGTTATAGTTAGGACCAAGTTTCCATAGGAATAGTATTTTTTGTTTTGATTATAACTTTGGCGTTGTTTGAAGAATCTTCATGAGCTTTTACAAACTAATTCTTTGTTCATATCAGCTCCTATGTTGAAAGTTTAGGGTGATTCGTCAGGGGGGGGCCAGATAAAAGGGGTCCCAAAACATGTTTTCCCCATGTTAATTTCCATAGGAAACTTTAGACAAGGGTACAGGTCGAACTGGTGAACAGAATTACCCCAAATTTGGAAGGGAGAAGGGTCTTAGTCTAAAAAGCATGCTTTTGTTTATTTGGTGTAAATCCGTTTGGTAGTTTTGGAGAAATATCAAAATTTACAGATAATCGATATTTGGAAATTCTGCCATCTTATTGGCTGAGGCTTTACGAGCACAAGCTTGCTGCTTATTGGTTGCGAGCGCTGTGATCGGTTGCAACTAGGAAGTGTTGCCCGCTTTTTTGTGATTCCGTTGAAGCGAGTAAGGGGAAAAAAGGGTGAAAAAAGTTGAAAAGAGGAGGGTAGGAGCACTGTAAACTCTGCGCGGTGTTTAGGGTGTGCTATAGAGGGGGTGCGAAGCGAAGTATTCACCCCTACCGGTGTGAAAGTTCTGGGCTATGGAAATTTAGTGAGGGATTGCCTAGAGTCTGATGCTGCTAAGGTGAGCTGGTGCGGTACTCAGAGATTAAAGCGTGAGCCCAAACTGTGTGTCTTATGCTGTGGAGTCATGTGCGGTTGCCGCTGCACTACACCTGTGGAGGTAGTGTCAGCATGTGTTTATACATATTAGGAAAAACTACTGACCCGTACTGGTCTGAAAGTGCTGGGGTATGGAAAATATGTGAGGTATTGTATAGAGTCTCATGCTACTAAGCTGAGCTGCTGCCGGATTCTGGGATGAAAGCGTATCAGGACCCAGTTGTCTTCGCAGAAGCAGATCAGCCGCTGGTCCCAACGCCCGCCAACCGGTAACGCCGCTGTTCACACTGAGCAACGTCACCAATAGGGGGGGAAGGGGAATGGGAAGAGAAGAGAAGAGACACTCCACAAACTACTACCACCCTCAAGGTACCTCCAGGAATCTTCTAGGTAGAGGTTCCTTCACTCAGGGGTGCCTAATACACAAAGGGAAGAAAACATAAATAACACAACAACACTTTACTGAATTATTGTTATGTACTAGAGTCTTAACCCCATCCTACCAGCAACCATTGGAGTATTTGCCTCTCTTCAATGTATTCGAGATTGCTCTAGAATTCTACTGGAGTAGCTGAAGTTTTCTGTAAAGTAAAATTACATTGGGATGACTCGCTCTTGATCATTCATGAAATATTTATATATGTTTCTGTTCTCACTATCTTTTAGATACCTTCAATCCTAGAGTCAACTTTGATAGTTGAAATTCTATATAATGCAAGTGACTAGGCAGTTCTACTTGGGTATTATCCAAAAGATGCTCAATCTCTTGCCTTAGGCTGGTCTCAATCGGTAATGGTCTTTGTATGCATACAGTCTTATATGGTTGAAATCTCTAATAACTTTTAGTCTCTAGTCTGTGCCTTGTGGTCCACACATGAAGCGCTCAAAAGGGATAATAGGAAGGGTAGATAGGAAGGAAAGAGATAGGGAATGTGCAAGGAGGGAACGTAAATATTAGCTGGAGAGTACTTGGCTACAGACTTTCACATTGCGCGGTTTCCTCGGAATAGTCTTACTTGATAATGGAAGAAGGGGAAAGAACTCTCACTCGAACTCTCTTAGAATTCACACTGGACGAAGATTCTCCGACTCTCTGACTCTCAGAAGGTTCTCTCCGAAATATCGATGTGAGATGACTAGGAAACCCTCTCCGTTCTATCACCTTCGAGGGAAGCATAACCTCGTTCCCACTCGAGGCAAGACTCGTTCCTGGCTGAAGAATTATCACGTCACTCTGAAAGTAGCGTGAATATCGCCACTATAGTGAAATCACTCCGATTCCACTGTCTCCAAAATACTAGGAAAACCGTTCTCTCACGCAATAGTTAAATGCGGAAAAACGGTTTAGGCATGCTGCTTCGAACGAAGTTCAATTGAAGTGCGCCACAGGAACCGCGCGCACTACCCTTGAACACTAGACTGCTCAAGGGTTTCAGATGGTAGAGAATTCCCTGGCAATGCAGCGGCCATCTTGTAACAGTCAATGATATAGTCTATATATTATACCAGTGATTGATCATGGTAGGCCTGATAAGAACTCTGATTCTTTTCTCTCGGGTACGAGGTGAATTCAAATGGCATAGTGTGGCCACTGTGAATATCCTGACAGGACCCCCTCTCAAAGACCGATTTATCGGTCCTGGTTTGAATGGATGTTGTAAATGAAAATGTCTCTTTAACTTAGGGGCATGAACATCTTTTGATGGCTCCCACAATCTATCCTCTGGGCCATACCCTTTCCAGTCTTTCAGATAGAAAAGTTTTCCACTAGAGAGTTTGGAGTCTAGAATTCCTTTTACTTTGTACTCAGTGTGTCCATTAATCTCTAAAGGTTCTGGGGGCCTTGAGATTCTAACTTGAGGTGCAGTCTTTTTCAACAGGGAAACATGAAAGACCGAATGGATACCTAAAATAGAAGGCAATTTCAATTTCACTGTAACTGGCCCTAAAACCTTTTCAATAGTGTAGGGACCTACAAATCAAGGCTGAAATTTACGATTACCCTTCAAATGCAAATTCCTAGAAGACAACCAAACCTGATCACCCACTTGATACTTTGGCGCTGGTTTTCTATGTCTATCTGCACATCTTTTGTAAGTCTCTTTTGCTTTAATCAAATTGGCATTTGCTGACTGATGGAGAAGCGTCAAATCCCTCATTAATTCTCCCACTGATGGTACTTCCAATTCTTTTAGAGTATGGAGGGGGCTAGGGTGACGACCATAATTCAAGTAAAAAGGTGAGTAACCTGTGGACACACTCTTCGCATTATTGAATGCGAATTCAGCCATCCACAAGATTTCAGACCAGTTTACACCCCGATCCAAAGGGAACAAACGAAGATACTGCTCCAATTCCTGATTTATTCTCTCTGTTTGACCATCTGTTTCGGGATAATAACTGGTGGAGTGTCTAGTCTCCACCCCTAGAACCTGCAGGAAGGCCTTCCAAAAATGGGATACAAATTGTGAACCTCGATCGGAAATCACCACCCTAGGGACCACATTTTAGCACATTCCAATTTACAATCTAGTTTGTTACAACAATATTCCCTTCAACTCTGAAGAACCTAGAAATGAAAATCATTAATATACATGCACATGATTTCTTTTATATACACATAAAAATAGTACTTCTTGCACCATTTAAGTAAGCAAAACCTTCAAGAACGCAATATACCTAGTGCCATTCTATATATTTCTGCTTGTGAAGATGGCGGTCTGTGGAGTGAGAAATGGAGAAAACAAGCCAGCTACCTAACCTGACCTAATTGTGTGATCCTGGGCAATTTATTTCTCTTGTTCACTTCCACAGACACAAATATATTTCTACACATTCATATTTTTCTTTTTTCTCAATCTCATGTTCGTTGCAACCACAGGAAGTCTCTTTCCTGCCTGGCTTAACGCCCAGAATCTGTGGTCGGCCAAGAGTGCTACTTCCAACAGCAGCCCAAGAGAAAGCCTATTTACTCACTATGCAGATCAAAAGCGGCAGTCCTGATGATATTATCCCAGCAAGACTTATGCCCACCCTGTTGGAAATTCTATGTCCCACTTTTGAAAAACTTGTCAACCTATCCCTGAGTACAGGCTCTGTTCCCAAACAATGGAAACAGGCCTTAGTTAGGCCTATTAGGAAGAACACCGCTATTCCCTGGACCGATCTAGCAAACCTCAGGCCAATCTCTCTGTTACCGTTTTTGGGAAAGCTCACAGAGAAATATGTTAATCGACACCTATCCAGCTACATTGAGATAGCTGGCAGCCTAGACTACTCTCAATCTGGTTTTAGGCCGAAACACAGTACAGAGTCCACCCTCCTGTCTGTTACTGACGACCTGCATATGTTCCAGGACAAAGGCTATTCTGTAATACTTGTGTTATTAGATCTGTCGGCAGCGTTCAACACCGTGTCACACAACATCCTTATTGACCGGTTGTCGAACGTAGTGATTAAGAACAAAGCCCTTGCCTGGCTAAGGAGTTTTCTTACCGATCGCACCCAGACTGTCACCATGGGTGAATATCGATCAGTGGAGGTAGAGATTACAAAAGGGGTGCCACAGGGCTCTTGTTTGAGCCCAACACTCTTTAACATCTACGTGGCACCCCTGGCAAGAGTGATGCGCAAATTTGGTTTTATCCCCGTGTCATATGCGGATGACACGCAGCTCCTCTTTCCCTTTCAAAATCTCACCGCTGAAATAAGAAACTCCTTCTCTGCTGGCATGAAAGCCGTCGCACAGTGGATGTCCACCAACTATCTACAGTGCAATGTCAACAAGACGGAAGTAATGCTGTTCGGAGACGCCAAATTACTGTGGACCCCAGATTGGTGGCCATCTGATCTTGGTACTGTCCCAGCGCCCAAACAGGTCGTCAAAAACCTAGGGATCCGTCTTGACCAAGAACTTTCACTTAAGCAGCATAGTAACTTTGTAGCTGGCTCATGCTTTCACACCATTAGCATGATGCGAAGAATCTTTCCCCTGTTACCAGACTCTTTCAGAAAAACCCTAGTGCAGGCCCTCATACTGAGTCGTATTGACTATTGTAACAGATTGCTCCTCTCCGCCAATGAAGGAGTGCTGGACAGACTCCAGGTGGTCCAAAATATGGCAGCCCACCTTGTCCTAAATGCCCCTCCTAGAACAGCATCCAAACCTCTCCTCAACAAATTACACTGGCTGAGTATTCAACAAAGGGCTAAATTTAAAATATGCTGCATTATTCACAAATGCTTAAATGGACATGGCCCGACCTACCTGGAACAGAAATTCACTCCCTACATCCCCTCCAGATCACTAAGATCTAGTAAAAGTCTTCTGCTGGTAGTACCTCGTGTCAAGAAAACCAGGCACGGAGGGAAAGCACTGTCTGTTGCAGGGCCCACACTGTGGAACAAACTTCCTCTTACCCTCAAACTCTGCACAGATCACCTGAAATTTAGAAAACAACTGAAAACTCTGCTTTTTACTAATGAGATCTAGTTCCATTCATTGTACACCTCTTCATCTGTTGTAATCCTATCCGGTACCAAAGCGCAGAGATACTCCAGTTGGAGTCGATTCCAGCGCTATACAAACTCACAAATAAATAAATAAATAAATAAATATTAACTCTTTGTTACCTTGTAACATCTAAAATCATGTGTTGTGTTTAATTGTACGCTATGCTGAATAGAATATTTAATATCACATATCTTTTTTGTAAAGCACATTTTCACTCAGAAAGGTATTTTGGCACTAGATAGCAGATCCTTATTGTTCCTTCAACTCAATGGTACTCCTTTCATCCACCTCAGAATGATAACGGGTTGATCAAACCCTGCATCTATCCACTTTAGAAGGATGAAATGCTCATTGGAGCTAGTAGCATATGAACCTGTGACCATCAAGTCAAACACAGGCTCACGTTCTCTGTATGTCATGCACGGTGTGTAAACGACGGATATTATAGTCTTTTGCTCCTAAGGGCCTACAATAATGTATGGGACCTATATTTTGATCCAAAATGAAAATGGGATGTAGCTAGCGTGCATTCCATTCCATCATTTTATCTCCCCTCTTCTCTCCCTAATTCTGCGCACAAGAAATCGGGATAGAGTCTTATCTTGCTAATTCCATTCCTTTGTTTAATGTTCACCATCCGTTCCGACATCTATGTTGCTCTAAGGCCAGTGGCACGAACCAACTTGAACATGAGACACAATTTCAAAACCTCATTTTGTAATAGCGAACATCAACTGTGAGTGCTCTGTTGCGACACCCTCCCAGATCAGTGCTTATATTTGGCCCATTGCCTGTGTCTGCCTTGGCTGCTACTGAATTTGGATGCACTTAGTATCTCGGGGCTGCAGTATTTTGTGTTTGGGGTAGAAAAGGGGGTGGTGATGAACGGAGTATCTGAACCAATCAAACACTCACACCCAGTCAAAAGATCTGGGTTTAATCCATCACCGTTCTTTAGCCCACTCTGCCACCCTAGTTCAGACATGGCTATATACAAATCAGTCTGACCCTGTGCCTCATGGGAACAGTCCAGCCCGAACTGCCAAACTGGTCCTCGGAAGACTGCTATTCCCTCCTGTTGTGTTCCATTTGTCACCTAACTCCTGATGTCATGTTTCTTAATTCTTGAGATAAAGTTAATTGGATCCTCATTTGCTTGCATTGTCAGTGACATGAGGTAGCCAACATCGAGGGCATCTGGATATTTGATACTCAATTTGGCCCAGACCAATGGTCTTTTTATTTAATTGGTTCCCCATCATACTTCGTCTAAGTCATAGTTATTAAGTTACGACTGACACTTTTAAAGATGTCCTCCGCTTCCTCCCCCATGATGGAGATGCGCAGGCTCTTCATATCACCTATCCCTACTTTGCTCCCTGTAGTAATTTATTCCAGGATCGCTATCCATTTGCCAGCACCCTCAGTGAGGGTTGGGAGAAGCTTTTTGAGATTCTCCCTGTCCATGTGAGGCCATGGGATATAGATGGGCGGGTCAGTGGCTCTTTTATACAATAGTGGCCTTTGGTGTGTCACTCCTGCGTCTTGTGCTTTGGCCGTGTGAGGTCATGGTGTCTGGCATATTTCTGCCAAATCATTAGACTGGCCCGCATTTAAGAATAATCCCAATCTTCATCTCATGCACCCTGTAGGATGGATTCTACTGCTGTTGCCATATGCTGCGGCTCAAAGGACCCTTCTCTTGGCCATGGGAGCATCTGCGGGGCCAGGGACTCTGTCCAACCTGCCAAATCATCTGTGAAGGGTTTGAAAGCATAGTCTGAGCCTTCACCTAGTATCACTAATTTATTTGGTGTCAGGCCATCAGTACGTGGTTGGGGCTGCTTGCTAAGAAGCTGTGACCTGGTGCCACTCAAGCATGCCAAACCTGAGACATCATACTTGTATGGGCGTCCGTTTGAACCTAACACTGTCAGTTTTTCAGCTTCTGTTTGTCTCTTCCTGACTTTCCGCATCACTCTATCTCCTGGGAGTGTCATAGGGCCCGATGACAGTGGGTCCAGAGCGTCCCATGCTGCTTGTGGTGCTGGGGGCCCTGATGGAGGCATAGGGGCAGTGATGTCGAGACTTGTGAATAGTAGTGCAGGAGTGCCCTTAAGAGGGGTGTCGGATGGTCTTGAGAATGTGGGCGGAAACGATAGGAGAGTGCGGGGGAGTCAGGAGCTTCAAGATGTGGGAGAGAGGCTGCTTCGGATGAAGCCACTGACTCTGTGGAGTCTAATGAGGATTCCCCGTCCGTGATAATCACGATAGGGGAGATAGCAGAATGGTCGGAGGAACCGAAGTTTTCAGAAGAAGTGGAGTGAGGAATAGATAGGGTGGAAGAGTTAGATGATTGGTCAGGCCAAAGCAGGTGGCGCAAGTTGTGTCTGGAGATGGTGGGGTGAGAGATATATGTGGTAGTGCGTCAAATAGGACGGTCAAGGAAAGTGCAGAGATGCGAACTTGGGTGTTTGGGATGAAAATGACCCCCAGAAGGTCCAAGGCGGTGGATAGGATATCTCGGAGGTCATCAGTAAGGGGAGTTAATTCGCTAAAAGTGGTGTTATGGACAGCGGAAGCAGTGCTGTGCATGAAATGGATAGTGCAATTGATAGTACGTGGGAGGGCTTTGGACATCATGGGTATGAAAAGTGTGATAAGGGTGGCAAGGGGTGAGGGAGGAGTAGTTTACCCTCCCTTTTTGTCTAGTAGTTGCAGAGGCAAATGATAGACAAAAATGATGTGAATGAATGCACTGATGTAAAAGGTAAGACAAGGGTCAGTTCCACTCAAGGCCCAACCCCATCACCTGCAAGGTCCCCCAGGGCGCCTCACTGAGCCCCACCCTCTTCAATGTCTATATTTCATCTCTGGCTGACATTGGAAGGAAGTGGGGCATCGGCATCTGCTCTTATGCGGATGACACGCAGCTGATGGTGGCCATGGACGAAGGGCCTGACATAACCAAAACCAAGCTACATGACTGCCTTTCCGAAATGGCCCATTGGATGTACAACCACTGTCTAAAATTGAACGCAGGCAAATCGGAGATTCTTCTGTTCGGTGGAGCCAAACGCGTGTGGACGCCACATGGTGGCCACCTTCATTGGGACTAGCGCCCACTCCTAAACAACATGCCAGGAACTTGGGAATTATCTTGGATGATGTCCTGTCCATGAAGGATCACGTCCGATCCCTTTGGGGTAAGGGCTTTGCTATTCTAAAACTTCTCACCAGGATTTTTCCCTGGATACCCCTGGACTGCAGACGCTCAGTCACACAAGCCCTATTGGTCAGTCGCCTAAACTATGGCAATGCATTATTTAAAGGGATGAACGAACAGTTATTCTCCCGCCTACAGGTTTTGCAAAACTTGGCAGCCAAACTCATTTGCAATAAAGGCAAACGAGACTCGGCATCGGAGTGCTTAAAGAAACTCCATTGGCTCCCGATGAGCCAGAGGGCTGCCTTCAAACTGCTTAGCCATGCCCACAGGGCTTTACATAAAACCGGCCCCACAATTCTTCAAGGGAAGATCGATTTCTATGTTCCCAATAGGAACCTACATTCATGTCAATCAGCTCTGGCTAAAACCAAACGCATCTATAAAGTCAGAACAGGCGGTCGCTCCTTTTCTTACCTGGCAGCAAAAAGGTGGAATGACCTGCCTACTGACCTAAGACACACTACAAACTACCTTCAGTTTCGAAAAAAACTGAAAACACAACTCTTCCCTAAATCGTAACCTCTCAGCATACGCCATCAGTAGTGCTTTCTGGTACATAGCGCCGTGATATCCCAAGGGATGAGTGTCGCGATCTATAAATGCCACAAATAAATAAATAGGGGGAGGGTGGGTTATTTTTACCTAGCTAGCAGGGCTGCAATAACCGGAGGGGGAGAGGCGTGTGAGCACACCCCAGACACCAGCTAAATGGTGGTCCAGACGTGCAGTTAGTGTGTGAAGAAGTGTGGACCAAGAAGAGGCGGGTATTGGGGTGGGGCAATGGAAACTAGGCGCTATGTTATTAAACGCACTAGAGGCAAATA
This sequence comes from Lissotriton vulgaris, assembly GCF_964263255.1. Lineage (NCBI taxonomy): Eukaryota > Metazoa > Chordata > Amphibia > Caudata > Salamandridae > Lissotriton > Lissotriton vulgaris. The sequence goes on from NC_141691.1 coordinate 2,130,700,126, forward strand.
AGAAGTACAAAAGGCAAATAGCAGGCAAAAGACAAGGGAACATGATACATGAAGAAAACACATCAACCAGGACATATTGATGTAAAATAAATAACAATACAAAATAGAAGATGCATCTTGAAGAAAAATAATGAAGTGCTGTAAACAGACCTAGATATTAAATCTCACTAGATTCCGACAAATGGCAGTGCACCATGAAAGAACTCGAGATCAAAAAACAAGAGGGAGGGAGAGGTGTGAACAATACCGAGGAGAGAGAGAGACCACAGGAGGAGCAGAGTGTGCAGAGAAGTGAAGCCGAGGAGGAGAAGGTGGGCACTGAAAAAAAAAAAGGCAGAAGGGAAGAGGATAGCAGGGTATGTTATAGTGTGTTCAGAAAGGGGGAGAGGAGCAGGGGGAGGAGAAGAGGAGAAGGGGTGAGAGAGGGCTTAGTGATAAAAAGAAAAGCAGAATAGAAAAGGAGAAAGGTAGAATCCTGTGACAGCGCAGCTGAGCCAGCCGTGATGGAAACCCACGATGGGGGAAAGAGGGAGGGTGAAGTCTGCAGTGACCACAGGTGACTTCCTCTTTTGGTGACAGTGAAGTGCGCAGTTTAAAAAATACAGCTTTTAGAGAGAAAAAACAATTTAATAAAGGAGAAAAATGTTACACCCAATCCATGCATAATGATGTCATGAAAAGAGGAGATGAAGACAAGGAAGCCCGTGAAAGAATGAGATCCAAAAGGACAGAATGGGCAAATGACGGAGGCCTGCATGGGAAGGAATGGGGTGGCCAGAGGCAGAAAGCGCAGGCAGAATACGGAGACCACAAGAAAATATGTGAAGAAGAAAACATACAGATATCATGAAACGGAGTAGGAAAACACTCGATCAAGCGCAAAATGCAATATTAATACAGTGAAGAGCTAAATGTAATAATAATACAGTGAAGAGGCAAACAATCAACACAGGTCCAGTAATATAACCAAAATGGAGGACTCAAACCCCTACGTACAAGAAAACGCAATGTCAACACGATTCAAAACCACAATGGAGGACTCAAACCCCTACGTACAAGAAAACGCAATGTCAACGCGATTCAAAACTACAACGGAGGACTCAAACCCCTACGTACAAGAAAACGCAATGTCAACGTGATTCAAAACCACAACGGAGGACTCAAACCCCTACGTACAAGAAAACGCAATGTCAATGCGATTCAAAACCACAACGGAGGACTCAAACCCCTACGTACAAGAAAACGCAATGTCAACGCGATTCAAAACCACAACGGAGGACTCAAACCCCTACGTACAAGAAAACGCAATGTCAACGCGATTCAAAACCACAACGGAGGACTCAAACCCCTACGTACAAGAAAACGCAATGTCAACGCGATTCAAAACCACAATGGAGGACTCAAACCCCTACGAACAAGAAAACGCAATGTCAACGCGATTCAAAACCACAACGGAGGACTCAAACCCCTACGTACAAGAAAACGCAATGTCAACGCGATTCAAAACCACAACGGAGGACTCAAACCCCTACGTACAAGAAAACGCAATGTCAACGCGATTCAAAACCACAACGGAGGACTCAAACCCCTACGTACAAGAAAACGCAATGTCAACGCGATTCAAAACCACAACGGAGGACTCAAACCCCTACGTACAAGAAAACGCAATGTCAACGCGATTCAAAACCACAATGGAGGACTCAAACCCCTACGTACAAGAAAACGCAATGTCAACGCGATTCAAAACCAAAATGGAGGACTCAAACCCCTACGTACAAGAAAACGCAATGTCAACGCGATTCAAAACCACAATGGAGGACTCAAACCCCTACGTACAAGAAAACGCAATGTCACTTGAAGTAAAACCGAGAATAGTTTATTATGCAATCACAAGTCCTCAGGACTTAAACCTGAGATGTCAACTGAACCGAGAACATCATTGAACCGAGAACATCATCAAACCCACATAAAAGCCTGTACCCACAGGACATGTGCAAGAGAAACCAACACTGCTTATCTGAAACAAAGGTGAAAATTGTGACCACAAAGAGAGAGAGAGAGATAGAGGGTGCTAATCGTGGCCAGACAGACTGCTGCAGCGGATCGGGGAGTCAGCCAAAGAGACCCTAGAGACCCTGCCTCACGACCATATACCAATTCAAGGAAAGAAATGAACAGTATCCCTGACTTACTAAGTGGCAGGCAGGTAGTGGCTAGAGACGGGCTCCTGCGGATGATCCATTGGAGAATTCCAGAACTGCTGCAGACAGGAACAGTCTTAGCATGAATGACGTTGTTGCCAGCTGATTAAGGGGAATAAATAGCCCTTCTGGTGTGGGCACAAGCCACCTAAACACCTTTTATCTGAGAAATAAGGAACAGGAGATACGACAAAAATAACGTTGAAGTGGCACTTTATTCGTTAAGTCATAAGCACATCAGAAAATGCATTCATTAATTCATTAGCTGGAGCAGAAACCTTTTAAAGAGGCTGACTTTAATCCATCAGCACTGAAACATAAGTACACCGTTATAATGTGCAAGAGTCTAGAAGGCAGGCTGGAGCAAGAATCTTTTAAAAGGCACAATTGAAATGAGTCAGAGAATTAAAATACAAAGTACACTTTTATAATGTTCAGATGCCTAGAAGGCAAACCCTACAAGAGAAAACGAACCTTACAAGATTCACCATTTTAAGAGACCTTAAATGCAATGAATTGGGTGTGGATGAAAAACACAGAGAATAATTAGAGAGATTAAAAATCCAAAAAGGATATCTAGAGTGGGATGTACCACCTGAGAATAGTCTTTGAAGTCCCAAATCAGATAAACAGCCGGCAGGAGAACCCATGCGTGTGCCTGGAACTTCAGGAGAGTTCTGTGCTCCTAAGTGGGGTGCAGGACATATATACCTGGTTAATGCAGAATGGTTAAACCGCATTGACGTTGGTACTGGAGTCATACTGACTCAGGCCTACAGTGGTGTTGTTACAACATGGGACACAGAAGTGGTGATCCATTGGGTCAGGTCCGTGGGCGGGTGGTCGGCCATGCTTGCCCACAAAATATAAACAAAGAACATTTGTGGCGTAGATATCTCAAAAATTATATATGAGAGCGGAACTTTAAAAACGTGTTTTCATTGCAAGATGCCACCGTTGTTTCATTTGAGAAAGCTTGGAACATTTCAAAGTACAAAATTAAGCAAATGATCAGAGATGTACCAACTTGTCTCGTGTGTATGCTTGTGATGCGCTGGTTTTGCAATGGTGGAAAGTTTCTGTAGCTCTGTGGTTGCCTAAGCTGCCTCGTCGTAATCAGCACAAAAAAAGCATGTTCAAGAACATTGGGGCCTAGTTGATTTTATTATCAAAGATAGGAACCTGAGGCAGTGGGCTTTGGCTTAGGTCTATATGCAGGGGCTTCAAAGGATGTGTGGGCTGTCACTTACTGACTGTGTATGGTGAAAATGGTCAAAATAGCACATTTCCAGGTTTTAGCTCACATGGACCTTCATTCTACATGGGTCGAGCTAGGTTGGGAATTTAGATATTAAAACGTGACCCTCCAACAGATGCACTTGAGAGGACTTGAGAACTTTTCACTGTGGGAGAAATGATGAGTCACCCTCAATGCATTTTTTATTATTTTTTACTGGGGTACCCCAGCACTCCATCCCCCCCTAACCTGCCCACAGCCATTTCACCCTTTCTAAATGCAGCACTCTTTAATTGGATGCTGCAGAGCAGGCAGTTAAATGCAGTCTGAATGTAGAGTGGTTAAAAGTGTGCAAACCAATTGACAGTTCTGGTCATCATAAATTGCAAATTCCTGGCAGGGACTAGATTGCATGCAACTATATATTCTTGTTTGGCTATTAATTCTCGGCACTGGTTCTCACATATGGAATTATTCCTTGGCTGCTAGGTGCAAAAGGCCAGTTCTTCTGCCTTCAGTTGAGGTTCCGTGACGATTTGAACCCGTGTTTTCAATATTGTCGGAAATACATAATATTAGTATCAGCGAACCGCAAATGATCCATTTAGCATATCCTGGTGTTTTCGCTACGATACGAGCAAGAGCACTCCTGTTATGAACACATTTCTGATCTACCCACGGCATCCATCTTAGATCATGGTCGCCATTTTGTGTTTCTTGCCCTCACATACGCAATAACCTCTGATCACTTCATTTCGATTAAGGACACGTAGCCTTAGCCGGAGATTCACCTCTTTCATGACACGTGCACCTTAAACCAGATCACGCTGTAACTGCATGACTCGACAAAGGCTGCCTCCTCTGCCTGAGGCTAGCCCACCTGAACTGGTTCTCGTGTCCATTGTCCCGATCATGATTAGGCGGCCGAAGCCGGTAGCCTTGCCCATTTACAACCCACAAACATCTCTTATCCCGCTTTTCTATCTTCTGCACCTGGCTCTGCTCCTTTCCTTCTGGGCTTTTATTAGGGGGAGGTAACGAAATTTACGATGAGGCGGTCCGGCTCTTGAATGCAATATTGACAAGGGATTGTGATGGACTAGTGGGAACCCCTCTTCGTGATGTTTGACATCAGATATTATCGACAGTTCCTGTGTAACGCCAAATATTTATTGTTTGAGACACAAAGGTTTAGGAATGTACTAGCATGTGAAATATTTGCCTGGAGCACAATTTTCAGTATATAAGGAGCAACCCTCAATGTACAAATCGAACAGGCTCCTGGTTACTGCCTATGCGTAGTTTCTGTGACTTCTGTGTCCCTGCAGTAATAAACCTTTGGTCTTTGACGCCACCAGTGAGAAGCCCGTGTTTCTGTTCATTTGCGCACCAAGGCAGGTGGAACTCCGGGGTCTTTGGGTGTTGTTCCCTGACACCTCTGGACGGAACCAAAAAGTCCAGAACTCCAATTGGCGCCCAACGTGGGGCGACGTCATTCGGTACCGCTCCAAAAGCCTGAAGAGTTCGAGAAGCTTCGTGTGAAGATTCCTGAGGGAGGCGCCCCACTTCATCGATCCCGGCATATCGCAAAAGTGGCCCTGAAGTTCTCTTCCACGAGGGTTCCCGTTCAGGACGGCTGCAGTGGGCCGTTGCCTTGACCGTCGCCCTGTCTTGGACCCGAGGTGCAGCCCTTAGTACAGCGAAACGTGACGGGTTTCTCCTTGGTGACGTCTTCAGTGCCTCAGTTAAGTATTTAGTGATAGCTAGCTAGCTGGTTACTTTGTGAGGGTTGTTAAAATCCTTGATCGGTTCTTGGTTTGGTTTGGTTTCGTAAGATTATCACTAGTTGTTCTGGTTACGATAATCTATTTGGTTCAGTTTGGGTATCGATACATTAGTTTGGTTTTGGTAGGCCTAAAAGTTCTTGGTTCGAGTGCACATATTTGTTCCGTGTTTTGTTTGTTTTGTGTTCCAGACTGAAAATGGTAAGTCGGAAAATGTTGTCTTGTTTTGGTTGCAACAGTGACTCACGATTGGAGGACTCATGTCTGGTTCCTCCGATTGGGACTCCCCTTTATGACTTATACTGTAAGCATGGTGTGGGTCCTATATCCTATAATGAGGTATGGGTCCGTTATTGTAAGAAGGATGGTGTCCTTAGTTGGCCACTGCATGGTAGTTTTGAACCCGAGATTCTTGACAATTTAGAAGCGAAATTGTTTAGGAAGAAAGCCCGGCCGGCAATGTTTGATTCTTTCCGTTACTGGCGAAAAGAATCCAAACAGAGAGAAATGAAGAAATTTAAGAAAGAACAGAAAGAGAAAGAAGAGTTGACTCTAGAGCAAGCAACTAAAGAGCTGCAAGATAATGAGTGCGAGAAGGCTATAGAGGTGGCCATTAGAGAGCATAATTTAGCGATCGACAAGTGCTATCCTGCCTTGCCATCGAAAACAGCTAAGATACTAGAGGATCCCGAAAACGATCCTCTGCTGTCTTATTTGTTACGGTCACCTCCACCGTATGCACAAGGTGCTACGGCTCCACTTGTACCAAATGTTCAATTGCCGGTTGCTGGACAACCTGGTGTTCCTGTCCCTCAGAATCAAGTTCCTGTACCTCCCGTGGTTAATGTGAATGTTCCTACGGCTCCTCCTCTTCCTGGATTGCCGACTTCTATACCTGTATCTGTCTCGCTTACACCTACTACTTCACAAACTATTCTTCTTGATACTCCGACTGCCTCGCAATCTGTTCCTACTTCTGCTGTGTTTTCTACGTCTGCGAGTGTGTTGACTCCACTTTCTGTACGTCGAAGAATCACTGATTCTGTGTCTAATATACTATCTCCTTTCTATAAAACTTTAATTAAGACTCCTACTCCTGATTCTGTTCAGAGACGTAGTCAGCATCCAAGTACTGAGGAACGGGGAATTTTAGATTCCATGGCTCTCAGATGGATTACGAAGAGTAGAAGATATAGTACGAGAGATGTGCTAGATACATTTATGCAGTGGAAGGAACCAACACAACGGTACGTCTTTGATGAGATGTGCTCGTTGTTACGTGAAGAAATAGAAGAAGACGATGTTGAATCGGATTTGGAAGATTTAATTAAAGTTCAGAAAGAGTTTGCTGCTGGAATGATAGTGGGTGATAATATAGAGGAAGCGATGGAACTAATTTTAAGTTTTAGGATTGATCCATCTCTTCGTTCGCCGAGAGATTTAGAGAAAGGTAAAATGAAGCTGAGTCGCCAATATCCTATGAGGGAGGTTCCTCCAATCTGGCGCGAAGCAATACAACGTGATGATAATGCCGGTATTGCAGCTGCTCCAGCACAGTTCCAACGAGTGTGGATACACATTCCATGGAAGCGAGCTGAAGTGCTAGCGGTGAAACAGGCCTTGCCAGATCCGCGTAAAAATCCTGCTGGATATTATAAGGAATTAACACAGACAGTTGAGGCTTGTATAATGAACTTAGCAGACATCGATATGTTGTTTGGTAATGTAGTTCCACAACCAGTGTGGGCTAAAATTCGTAGAGAGGATCATCAAGCAGCCTTAGGTGGTGATTGGGCAGCTATCACTGCAGCAGATGGTCAGCAAGTAGGTGGCGCGAAACCCGAACCCCTAATCGCTAATCTTCCAGGTAGAATAATTGATCTAATGAAGACTCTGATGCCAGCATTGCGTGTTAATTGGGACAAGTTATCCGCATGCAAGCAAAAGAAAGACGAAAGTGTCTCCGACTTCTTCACGAGGTTTGAAGAGACTTTTGTAGATCATAGTGGTCAGGATATGAGCACAGAAGGAGGACAGAGACTATTTGTCGATAAATTTGTGCATAATTTGTTACCTGAATTATGTAATAAATTAAAGGATTCAGAGAGTGCGTGGGCTGTTTCTACAACTGCGCAAATACTTGCGACTGCACAGTACTACGAAAATAGGGATAAAGAGGAAAAGGAGAAATCAGAAAAGAAAACGAAAGATTTAAAAACTAAGGTTCTTTTGCAGCAGGCGTATCCGCCTCGCACGAATCAGTCTAATATGCAACAGGGTTCCTATCAGAGGACAGATTATAATTCAACGAGGCCTCAATATCAGTGGAACCAGTGTGCGTATTGTAAGAAAGAGGGTCACTACAAGAATGAATGTCCGATCCTAGCGCAAAATAATGCGGCAGCAGCTCAGAGAGGTCGTGGTGGTTTTGTGCAGAATTCTAGAGGTCGAGGGCGAGGTGCTATGCCTCCGCAAACGAATGATCGTCCTTCCAATCACTTTGATCAACGAAATGGACAGTCAGCTCAGCAAAATAGATCTCAACAATATCTTGTTGAAGACTATTGTGAAGTGGATGAGGGATTTCAACAAAATGGGTACTAGGACAGCCATAGACAGAGAGAGGGAGTAGTATCAGTTCCAGTGGATCAGAGTGGGCCTTATGTCGCAGTAGCAACATCAGGTGTAGTCGAACCGTTTCTGTTGGATACTGGTGCCGCAAAAAGTTCTATCATTCATGCGAAACTCCCTGGCGCACCTTTGTCTGGCTCAACAAATGTTTCCGTAGGTTTTTCAGGCGCCCCTGTTTACAACCCGATATCTAGTCCTTTGTCTATTTCTGTTGGACAGTGTCAATTGAAAGCACCCTTGATTTTGACGACAGGTTGTAATGAAAATCTGCTTGGTTTAGACTTGTTAAAACGACTATATGCGACATTGTACTGTTCTCCGGAAGGGGTACAGCTTACATTGGGTAAAAGAATCACCTCTCCGATGTACTTGTCTATGGATGCACTCCCACCAGAGCTGCGTTCACTCCCTGATTCTCTTTGGGCGACTGGTCCTAATGATGTAGGCCTTTTAGAAATACCACCATATGTAGTCACTTTGAAAGAAAATGTAAAATTTCCAAGAATTCCTCAATATAAAATATCCAGTGAAGGCGAACGTGCACTTTTATTGATTGTGCAAGACTTGATTAAGAAAGGTGTGGTTGAGGAAACACGAGGAAATGTTTGTAATAGTCCTGTATTACCGATCTTAAAGAGAACTGATCCCACAAAGCCTCCAGTGTACAGGTTTGTCATAGACCTTAGAGAAGTTAATAAGATTGTGGTTCCGCAGTTTCCTGTGGTTCCAGACATTACTGCCTTGTTAACATTGATTCCTGCTACAGCCACTTGGTTCTCAGTCATCGACTTGAAGAATGCCTTTTTCAGCATTCCGATTGCCGAAGAAAGTAGAGATATTTTCGGCTTCTGTTTAGGAGGTCGAAGTTTCAGATTTAAACGCGCCCCACAAGGCTACTGTGAGAGTCCATCTATTTATAGTCAAGCATTAAAAAGTCAGTTAGATTCCTTTGTCCTTCCTCCAGGTTCTGCCCTAGTACAGTACGTAGACGATCTTTTAGTGGCTGCCAATGACAAGGAAACTTGCAAAGCAGCTACAGTTTCGTTACTTCATCACTTGTCCAATTTGAATCACAAGGTGTCACCTTCCAAGATGCAATACTGCTGCCAAGAAGTGACCTACCTAGGTCATCTCTTGTCAAAGGAGGGAAGGAAGTTGACCCCAGAAAGAATAAAAGCAATTACGCAAATGAGTGTTCCACGCACACAGAGAGAAGTACGTGCCTTTCTAGGTATTACCTCCTACTGTAGACAGTGGATCCCGAATTTTTCTCTGTTAGCAAAACCGTTGGTAGCTTTGACTGGGAAAAATGTTCCGAGTCCGGTGCCATGGTCTGATGAATGTCAAGAGAGTTTTACTGAATTACGAAAAGCATTGTGTTCAGCTCCTGTATTGGGTACACCTGATTACAGTAAGCCATTCACGCTCTACGTTCACGAGAGAGAAGGTTGCGCGTTGAGTGTTCTGACACAGAAGTTTGGTGATAAACAACGCCCTTGTGCGTATTTTTCATCAACATTAGATCCGGTAGCCAGAGCGTTGCCTAGTTGTTTGAGAGCTACAGCGGCAGCTGCGGCTTCCATTCGACAATCTGCTGGTTTGGTGATGAACAACATGCTAGTGGTCATGGTTCCTCATGCAGTGGATACACTCATGAACCGAACGAAGACACAACACCTTACTAGTGCGAGATTATCTGGTTACGAGCTGACATTACTAGCGAGTCATATTCAGATTAAAAGATGTAATGTATTGAATCCAGCAACACTGTTGCCGACTGATCATGAGTCGAGTGATTCCGAGCCACATGACTGCTGTTTCAAAACGGAGGAAGAGACAAAAGGACGTATTGATTTGAAGGATACTCCGTTATCCGATCCGGATGGTACGCTGTATGTGGATGGATCATGTTTTAAATTGGAGAATGGTGATGTGACTGCTGCTTACGCAGTAACGACTTTGAAGACGATTGTGGAGACTGCAAGAGTGAGTCAGAATTCTGCCCAGGCTGCAGAGTTAATAGCTCTAACGAGAGCGTGTGTTTTAGCTGAGGGAAAGAGAGTGAATGTGTTTACAGATAGTCAGTACGCATTTGGCGTGGCCCATAGTTTTGGCCGTTTGTGGAGAGAAAGAGGTTTCATTACGTCCCATGGGACTAAGATCCAACATGGTCAGCTAGTTAACGACTTGTTGGAATCTCTAACCTTGCCGACTGAAGTTGCGATTGTGAAGTGCAGTGCTCATAAAGCAATCACGGATGATGTTGGTCGTGGGAATGCTTTTGCTGATGAAATTGCTAAACAGACAGCTAGAGACACGATGAGCAGAATGTATGTTGCAACGTCTGCAAGGTGGATTGCTGAATCTGGTATGTGTGAGGATACAATGGAAAGTGTGAAAGAGATTCAGAAAGAAGCAACTGAGGAAGAGAAACGTGTATGGAGAGAGAGTACGGGCAAGTTGGATTCGAATGGTTGTTGGATTGATTTGACAGAACAGCAGCGTTGGATGTTGCCTGATGCGTATGTGCTTGCAGTGGTGACAATGGCGCATGGAGTAGCACACATAAGTTCTAAAGGTATCTGTAAGATGTTGGCTCCGGTCTGGAAGAATGATGGAATCAGTAAGTGTGCAGAAAGAGTAGTGAAGAACTGTATGGTATGCCTGATGCATAATCCTGGCAAGGGAACTCCAACTCCTGCTGGTCATTTCGCTCCTCCTTCCTGCCCTTTTGAAGTGATACAGTTAGACTTCATTCACATGGACCGCTGTAATAATTTGAAATATGTCCTGGTGGTGGTCTGTGCTTTTTCCAGGTGGATAGAAGCATATCCACTGAAGGACAATACTGCCTTATCAACTGCCAAAATTCTTCTCAAAGAATATTTCCCTAGGTATGGCATGCCACGGATTGTATGGTCAGATAATGGAAGTGAATTTATAGGGAAAGTTATGCAGAGTGTGTGTGCAGGCCTAGGTTTGAAACAAAAATTTCACAGTGCAAACCATCCTCAGTCAGCTGGTTTAGTGGAGGGTTACAATGGTACCCTCAAGCTGAAAATAGCTAAAATACAAGCATCCACAGGTTTAGCCTGGCCAGACGCACTTCCTTTGGCCTTGTTATCAACGAGAGCAACTGTACATTCTAGAGTAGGGCTTAGTCCATATGAAATCGTTTTTGGCCGCCCGGCAAATATCTGGGGTGTGCCAAGGCCTAAAGAATTTAATTCCATAGAATACCCTATGTTGATAGACTACCTTTACGACTTGACTGCTAAATTGAGTCTTATTCATCAACAGGTTTTCGATGCTCTGCCAAAACCTCCGGAGAGTCCAGGGCATCAGCTGAAACCGGGTGACCTGGTGGTCATCAAGAACTTCGCGAGGACGAAGAACCTTCAGCCAAGATTTGTGGGGCCCTTCCAGATCCTACTGACAACAAGGACAGCAGTTCGTGTAGCTGGCCGCAAGCACTGGGTGCACGCGTCGCATGTTAAGCGTGTACCCTTGCCGCTACCTTACGACGACTGGATAAAGAAGGGAATTGGTGCCTCCGAATCTGAAAGCACACCGAAGTTTGTTCCTTTCAGCGATGCCGAATTGATTACTGACACTCCAAGTCCTGACTCTCCTCCTGAAAAGACTCCTTTGAACACTGAACATTTGTCTCCAGCATCGGAAGAAACTTTGCTATCTGCGAACTTAAACTCTGCAACAGCTGCTAGTGATACACTATTTCCTGATCAGACAGTACCTGCGAAACAGAGATACAACTTGAGAAAAAGAAAAATGGACAAATAAAGCAGGCAACTGCATATTGTGATTTTGATATATATATATATTGAACTTTTGCCTTCAGCCAGGAAGTTTGCTATTGTTTGTTGTTTTTTAAATTGCCTTGCCGTCTGGGTAGCCGTAGGGTCGTGGCTGTGTGCCTAGTTTGAATTTGCAGGGGTCTGACACAAGGTCGATCTTTCTGTTGGTTCTGGGAACTCCCAGGGCTGATAGAAGCATTTTCATCTACGTACACATCATCAGTGGTCGCGAGCGGATTGTAGAAGATGGAGCTTCCTGCGCTGCAACGAGAAAATGTGATTTATGTTCGCAGAAACAGACTTAATAGAATTCTTCGTAGCAAATGCTTTTTGATGCAATGTGCCATTACATTTTTGATTATTTTAGCAACATTGGTGGGTGGAATTGTCTTTAGTATAAATTTGATTTTTGTGCCAGTTACTACAGTACCTCCCCTTGAACCTGCCACTTCTACTGTTTCTTCTATACACTCTTTTCACTCGTTTCCTGAACATGAGCAAGCCCGACGCTCAGAGTTCATTAACAACACTTTTGTACAGCTCTTGCACCAACACCAACTAGTAGTTAACACTACAGACTGCTGGGTGTGTGGCTTGATACCCCACACTATGGATAAAGGTATTCCATATCTGGTTTTACCTTTCAGCTACAATGGATCATTTCAGGCCCTTCAAACCATCTTTGCTTATGCCCTTGAAACTTACCCTCCACGTCCACCACGTTCCACTAAATATAACTCTGCCAATAAAGCTTTAGTCCAGGGAATTATTGATATGATCAAGGATGTCAATAATACTCCATCATATCCTAGAGACGAACTGCGGGTGTATTTAAGTTGGAATACTTCAGAGTATCGCCTTAGTTTAGGAGAAAGCAAGCGTAAAAGTTCAACTCCAATCTGGGTCGTACCACACCGAGGTCAGGTCTGTTTGCAAGGTAACGGGAGAAATCCAAGAGCTCAGCTGGGGAGGAGTGAGTGCGTTGAGACTTATGTGTTTCCGGCTAACTCTTCCCCTGCCTTCCTTACTGCTAGGGGTACCTACTTCATTTGTCGAGACAGGGCATATACATGGTTACCTGCCGACTTTTCAGGTTCATGCTATATTGCTCGATTGTTGCCTCCAACGTACACTGCTTCATCTGATTACCACAGAACCAGAGTAGCGAGAGGCGTCTTCAGCAAGGAAGATACTGCTGGTCAGGAAGCTGGAGACTTCTTCAAAGGCTTCCTTCCGTTCTGGGGGCCTATGGCCAATAGTAGAAACATACGTCAGCTAACACGGGTAGTTGAATCTACTATTACTGAAACTGCTGGTGCCCTTAGTAATTTGACAGCTGAGCTTCAGGCGGATAGACTCATGACATTGCAGAACCGTATGGTTCTAGATGTTATACTTGCAGACCGAGGTGGGGTATGCAGAATGATCCAATCGAGCTGCTGTGTCTTTATTCCTAATAATGCTCCAACAGTCTATGAGGCGATCTCCAAACTACACAAGATTTCCGACTCTATACATGTAGAAGAGGGAAACTGGTCCTTTATGGAGTGGTTTTGGACTCTGATCTCAGCGTGGGGGTGGAAGGTTCTAATGGTCATCGGTGTCATCTTAGTAATCCTATTCTCATGCTGCCTGATTATCCAGTGTGGTCCTGCTCTGTGTAGTCTTTGTGCTACAACCTGTTTTAGGAAACCACCTGCTATTGGAGAAAAGGCACGAGAGAGGATGATGATACAACAACATGTCACTGACCTGATGAGTATAGAACTAGACTCTGATATAGACTGAGTAATTGCCTATGTAAGGGCAAAAGGAGGGCCTGAGGTTCCGTGAAGATTTGAACCCGTGTTTTCAATATTGTCGGAAATACATAATATTAGTATCAGCGAACCGCAAATGATCCATTTAGCATATCCTGGTGTTTTCGCTACGATACGAGCAAGAGCACTCCTGTTATGAACACATTTCTGATCTACCCACGGCATCCATCTTAGATCATGGTCGCCATTTTGTGTTTCTTGCCCTCACATACGCAATAACCTCTGATCACTTCATTTCGATTAAGGACACGTAGCCTTAGCCGGAGATTCACCTCTTTCATGACACGTGCACCTTAAACCAGATCACGCTGTAACTGCATGACTCGACAAAGGCTGCCTCCTCTGCCTGAGGCTAGCCCACCTGAACTGGTTCTCGTGTCCATTGTCCCGATCATGATTAGGCGGCCGAAGCCGGTAGCCTTGCCCATTAACAACCCACAAACATCTCTTATCCCGCTTTTCTATCTTCTGCACCTGGCTCTGCTCCTTTCCTTCTGGGCTTTTATTAGGGGGAGGTAACGAAATTTACGATGAGGCGGTCCGGCTCTTGAATGCAATATTGACAAGGGATTGTGATGGACTAGTGGGAACCCCTCTTCGTGATGTTTGACATCAGATATTATCGACAGTTCCTGTGTAACGCCAAATATTTATTGTTTGAGACACAAAGGTTTAGGAATGTACTAGCATGTGAAATATTTGCCTGGAGCACAATTTTCAGTATATAAGGAGCAACCCTCAATGTACAAATCGAACAGGCTCCTGGTTACTGCCTATGCGTAGTTTCTGTGACTTCTGTGTCCCTGCAGTAATAAACCTTTGGTCTTTGACGCCACCAGTGAGAAGCCCGTGTTTCTGTTCATTTGCGCACCAAGGCATGTGGAACTCCGGGGTCTTTGGGTGTTGTTCCCTGACACCTCTGGACGGAACCAAAAAGTCCAGAACTCCACAGTGGTGAAAATACTGATTACAAGTAGGGGTGGGTCGAATTTGCATAGTTGTGCTACACAAAGCTCTGCAAAACTGTAAAAAGTCTCTGCGAGCATGCAAATGTTCTGGGAACGCGCGGAATTGCTTGTTCCGCCCGTTCGCGATGCTTTTTTCTTGTTCACGAATGCTGTTTGCATGCTCGGGGAGAAATATCTTGCGAACACGCATTTTGAAAATGCAAACAAGCAAAAAATTTGACGATGGCGCAGATTGCGGAATTTTGGGCAATTTTGGGTTCTCTGCGGAACGCAAAATTACCTGAATTCTGCAAATTCTGCAAGCAGAACAGAATCTACCGCCCAGGCCTTGGAGAGTTTTTGGACATACTCAGACAGTTCACCTCAAGCCAGATCTAGTACACATAAGTTCCAGAGAAATCATCTCCTTCGGGGAATCAAGCAAGTCTGCCTTCTACTGGGAGTGGTACGGGAGGATCTTTGAGACGGGGTCCAACAGAGTCCAAAAAGGCACAAGTCCTGAATATCCCTCCCTCTGAACGGGGGTCCATTGACAAGGGGTCTTTTCTTTTGCAGTTCCCAGTGCTTATCAGTGTCTCCCTTCTGCAGGGATTTGAAATGAGAGGTGGAGAGTTCTAGAAGGTGGTATATCGTACAGCCTAAACATGTCACACCACACCTCCAACTTTTTAAAAAGAGGACGTTCCCTTCTGTGTCAACATTCATTCAAAGTATCACTGTTAGTTTACACTGAACCAAAAGATTTCACTTATATTAAATATCATAACACGTATTACTGCAATAAAAATGTCTTTATTCCACACATTACAGGCTGAGTGACAGACTACTGTTTGTATTTAATTTAAAATTAATTACAAACGTTTTCTACATATAATCTATACATAGTGTCTGTAATCACAGTTTTTTATAAGCATATTCCAGTAATAAGTACATATTCAACAAATCCACCATCCAAAAAAACTTATAACCACATATATTATGCCAGTAGTGTAATAATTCAAAACATGGTAAACATATCACTCAAGTCTTTATATGTTCATTACATAGTGTGTAATCTTCATTTACATGTAGTACATTTAAAAATTGTTAAAAAGAATACAATGTTTATCTGTCCAAGTGTTGACACGTTTCGGTGTCTCTTTAAGTTCATTAAGACATTTGCAAGGAACAGCCCATCGGCAGGCACAACGTTTTTCAAAGCATGAAGTGGCAGAACGCATGTGTAGTAACTCTCTCCTGGGATGTAGCCCCTACCCTAACTGCCACTGCAACGTCTTTTGTCCTCCTGATCAGGCAGGCACCAATCCCAGTAGAGGGAAATCTGCCCTCAAAACAGGTTTAAAGTGACCACAGAGGAGGGAGCTGCTCATTATCCTGGCCACGCCATTGGGTGGCACACAGACTGTGCAGAAGAGAAGAAATGTTTCCCTACTTTGGATTTTGAGAATGAGATACAACGTGGGACACTTAGTAGTGGGGAAAATAGGAATTGTAGTAAAAGTGGACATGGTTACCCCTGGAACCTTTACCCCATTGTTTATGGAGGGACAGAATCACCCCCACCCACCACCTAGTGCCAGGCATAAATGCGTCACCACTAGGCACCAACCATAGAACACTTTATGGACCTGTGAAAAACACAGAAGATATCTGGCTTCATGAATCTCAGTGTCAGATACAGCCTGCAACCTTTTTGTGCTGGAAGAATCAGAGCTCTGAAAAAGCGACTAAGTCTAAAGGTAAAAATCTTGAGCAGGTGAAAGGCCAAAAATATCCAGTCAGGATGAGAACTTGCCTAGGTGCAAAATTAGAATTTTGCCCCGTCAGAGCATTCCCGCAAAACTTATAGCTTTACCAGGACCTTATCCACTGCCGATCCGACTTTTTGAAGGCTTCTTTGGATGCCGCCTGATGACTTGTCCCACTGAGTGATACTGACTTCATTTTTTGGACTAAGGGCCTGATTTATATATTGGCAAAATGATATACTCTGTTGCAGCGGCGATGGAGTATACATATCGCCAATATGATGGTCCACCCATCCAATTTAAATATTGGTAGATCTTCAGTTTGCAGACTACTGTGTGCCAAATTGATATAATGGCGGAGAGGGAGTTATCTGCATTCCAATATAGTGCCCTTCCCGCTGCATTTGGATGTGGACAGAACTTCAGGGTAATCACAGCAGAAACACATTTATCAGATTCACCTCCTCTGATGGCCCCAAGGAGCAAGAGCTGCATAAGAAACGCCTCCATGTCCGCCCACTGGACATGGAGTCATTTTTTAGTGATCCTTACCTCCAGGTTAAATCTGGTGGTAAGGAACAGTAAAATCATTGTACTGCTCCGCCACCACGGGAGAAGATTCCCATTGCAAGCGGAGCATTATAATTTATATTGTCTACTGTAGGCCTCTTCCACATCCGTGTTTATTAGGGCTATGCACTCCTGTTTTTATTTAATCAATTTAGCAAAACTCAGTGCTCTTGCTGTTGTGATGCATCCTTTCTGCCCAGAGACAAGTTTAAATTTGACTCCATTTATCTATATTACCCTTTGTAAAAGGTTACAGGCCGAAGCAATGTATGTCTTTACTGACATTAGCATGTTCTAGTAGGCTTCAAGTATGTATGTATTTCATGCTTTCAGTTTCGTACTGTCTCTAAGTAAAAAATAAATAAAATAATTAGAATTAAAAATAGAAATACTACTGACTGCAGGGCTGCGTCCCTCCTGCAGCAAATAAAAAAATGCATTGACAGCAGTCTCTGTGACAGGCGTTCCTGGCAATGATTTCATAAATGACCACCTGCTTTGTGGGCATTAATAAATCTGGTGGGTGGTACTTACACCAGGATATAAAGCAGACCCAAAGTACCACGGTAAAACTTCTGACTGGCCCAAACCATCCTTGGAGTATCCGACCAATGCTTCAGTGCGCTCAGTCTGAAATCACGCCTCGGTCCTGTGTCACCGCAGTCGTTGACTTCCAATGGTGCTTTCACATCTTCCCCAAAATCATTACAAAGCAGCTCTTATTCCTTTCTTGTATTTTTGTCATCGTAGTGACATTTATTTATTAAAATGGACTTCAGAGAAGAACCGACTCAAAATGTAATCCAATTTCTTACAGGTGACCACTGTAAGTTAGCGCTTTTTTCCAAATCATACCGTGTGTGATATTTTAATGATATAACTCACCCACAGCAGGGAACCAAAAATCAGGTGTTTACATAAGAAAGTTCAAGGTGGTTAAAGCAGGTTAGAATATCCATCCATCCATCCATCCATCCAGCCATCCATCCTTCCATCCATCCATCCATCCTTCTGTGGTAAATATTTAATTACCGTCCTAATTTCTATGCAGGTCCATCCTTCCATCCATTCATTCATCCATTCATCCTTCCATCCAACCATCCTTCCATCCATCCATCCACCCATCCATCCATCCATCCATCCTTCCATCCATCCTTCCATCCATCCATCCATCCATCCATCCACCCATTCATCCATTAATCCATCCATCCATCCATCCATCCATCCATCCATCCATCATTCCATCCATCCATCCATCCTTCTGTGGTAAATATTTAATTACCGTCCTAATTTCTATGCAGGTAAGTACTATAAAATTACTCAGTCGGAAAGAAAGAGACAGAGTCCGTGGTGTTAGAGTTCTAAGGGGTTTTATTCCTTAAAAAGGAATGGTTCTTGAACCGGATATCATGTTCATGACACCGCTGGGGTTCAGGAAGGGATAGAGCATACTTTATTGATAATACATAACTTTTATACTAAATGCACAGAATGAGAACCAATACAGAAGGCGTAACAGCTGAGAGAAACAAGATAAGAACACACACGTGTTAGCAATACGTAATCAGAAGGCGTGAACTAGGGCGTACACAGAGGTGTGTGCTAGAAACGTCACATGAAAGTGTCACAAGTGGGTGGGTACATGGCAGAATCTTGCAATGTCAGCAGAAATCTGAGGTCTGGATGCGCGCGCAGCTGCATGACGTGTGATTGACGGGGAGCTGGAGGGTGCAGGGGACTTGACATTTACACTAGAGGGAAGAGACAGAAGTCTGGCATGTCAGATCAACTTGTTCCTATATCATATCTGATATCTGATGTTTGGGAACCATATTATCTAGAAAGAAAGGTCTTTTGGGCAGAGGCTATCCTATACTGACTGTGAATGCGTGCATATGTGCCTACGTGTCTGTGTGTAAAACGAGGGGGCCATGGGCCTACCATGGTAACGGGAGCTATGAATTACTTGCATGGAGACAGAAAGGCCGGGCCCTTTGCTCTGCAGCTGAGGGGTTGTTTATCTACCCTGCTAGACTGGAATGTGTTTTCGGAAAGCTGAGCTTGGCTATGCTGATAACGTGAAGGTAAAATACTGTCTTTGGCAGGCAAGCAGGCCGAGCCAGGCTCCGCTCGCCTCGCAGGGAGTAGGACAGAGTTCATGGGGGCATCCCACGTTGCAGTTTCAGGAGGCAGAGATGACTTTGTAAAGGAAAAGGCTCGATGACAGAAATCGGGGCCTAGCTCACACAGAGCCAGGAATACAGAAAGTGCACCATACAAAGACGGTGGCAAGGCATACTTAGGAACGGAACATCCGACCCATTCAGGGTGGATCTGAAAGAGAACATGTTAACGTTGGACGCAAATGTATTTGCGTCTTCATAGCAGGCACAGGAGGGAAGTTACATGCACTTTAAGCTCGTACATGGAGACGGTGGGGTACACGTTAGGGAACATTCCTGACCATAAAATTTCTATTTCCTCATTCCCTCCTTGTTCCCTACGGACCCTTCATGATATATCAATCTTCATTAATCCATTTATCTGTGTAGTGAGCATCATCTGCTCATCCTTTCTCAAACGGGATTTAGAACGTTGACTTGAATGGGGAGTGCAGGATGTGGCGCACAAGCCGCAAATCGCTGGCCCACATTGTAAACATAGACAGCAACTGAATACTATGAGTAGTATTGTTCCAAGGAGTGACAGTATTTTCCATCCCCAAGCTGAAATAGTAGTCCAGAGCCAACCGGACCAAGTCCAGGGGCCTGTGTTCTGATGTATCTGACTAGCTATCTTATGGAGACGGGTAATAGCCTTATATACGGATGGAGCATTATCTGGAATGAAAACACAGCAAGCTGACCCGAGGACCCTACAGGCTCCTCCTCGGTCGGCTAGTATGACGTCAAGAACAAGACGATTTTGAAGAACGGCAAGTCTCATAGCAGACTGTTCTTCGGTCAAGTTACCTAGGGCAGAAGTAGTCTCTTTCACTACTGCTTCGAGAGTTCTGGTCAAGTGACGGATAGACTTACTATTAAAGATAGCACCTAAATAGGGAAAGAAACCTTTATTGAAATCTGTGTACTGTTCCCATGCTTTCTCAGTATAGTCGACAATTGGGAGATCTCTTGTGGGTCTGTGAACTAGACGGGAATTTCTATGATAATCGGGTGGAGCTAGGAAAACAGGTGGCAGTAAGAATCCAATATAACAGGTACCATCCCAATCTAGTGGCAGACGTATGTATGCTGTCTGACCACAAATGAAGTAGGAATGACGGGTAGCTTTGAACGTGGACTTGCCCTTATCACTAAATTCGATCACAGTAGTACATTTACTATGACCCAGGTGGACTGAACCATTCTTTCTGACACATAATTCACCCTTGACTGGTAATACTGACATAGTGGGCAAGTCTGGCTTGGTTTCGGATTCAACATTCAGAATCATGAGGTTAAGTGTAAAATTTCCTAATCCATATACTTCATTTTCTAGATCAGTCCCTGTCCTTTTGGGAAGTCCCTCCTTGTCAGGATAACATACTTTATGCAGAACTGTGTTCAGGTTTCCCCATACCCAGTTACCCTGATAAACTACGGAATTTGAATCTAAAGAATTAATCAAACTAAACCATGCACCACATGAACCATTGTGTGTGAACGGGTACGGGAAAAGGGGCAAAACTCCCTCATATTTCTGGTAGGGAGGGAGTCGGTCACATATCCAACAATTTGTAGCGTTGCTGGTCTGATGAGAGTGATGTAACATACTAATGAATGTATTGTTGCGCAGCGCCAGTCGGTAAGACAACTCGTGAGGCGGTAATTCGCTGAAAGAATGCTCGGCAGTGTTATTAGAAGAAGAATGTGCACGTGTAGCAATAGGAAAATAGATATGCAAAATTACACTTGTGACTATAGTCGTAAGACTTAAAGAAAACATGATCCATAAGGTAACAATACAGTAACTTTTGAGAGATTTGCAATATCGTTGCTTCTTGATTTGTTTCTCTCTATCTCTCTCTCTATTGGGGTCTAGGGGATACATGTCAGAAACTATTTAACCGATTCACCTAGGGGAGGACTTAAACAATTAAACTGTCTGACTTGCTAGACCGCAACTTTGATTTATACTCCTCTTGCGGAGTTTTCTCTACCATGGGAAGTTTAGAGTCACTAGAATCTGGGCAGTCCTTTGAAGGGGTGGAGGAGTCAGTCTCTGGCAACAGTTCATTACATTTTTTAACGTGACTCGAATGGATCCACCCCTTACGGCCTTCAACTTTGATTGCAGTCCTCGTGGTCAGAAGGACGAGCTTCGGCTCCTGCCAGCGGGGCTCCAGCGGACTCCTCCTGTCGAAATTTCGCACTAGGACAGTATCCCCTGGACGGACATCGTGTGGCTTTACATCAGTGTTGTCGGGAAAAGCTGCTGCAACCTGTGAACGACATGATTGGAGTGCAGACATCTAGGAGGCAAGGTAATCTGTCAGCATATTACAATCAACATCAGTTATTTTCTTAGGCATGGGCGTCCCCCACATATTTGGTGGTCTGCCGAAGACCACCTCATACGGGGATAGTCCTGATCTCGAATGTGGGACCATTCTCATATAGAATAGTGCAACTGGCAGGGCGACTATCCAGTCGACCCCTTTCTCTTTACAGACTTTAGCAAGGCGGGTTTTCAGTGTCTGATTATGCCTCTCTACAAGGCCAGCTGCCTCGGGATGTCGGACGCAATGGAATTTCCACTGATATCCTAGCAAGAGTGAAACCTGCTTCATGAGCTCGGATGAGAATGGCTGTCCGTTATCTGAGTACACGATACGAGGCAAGCCGTACCGTGGGAAGAATTCTCGAACCAGCTGCTTGGCAGTGGTCGGGGCTGTGTAATCTGGGACTGGATATGCTTCTGTCCAACGGTAAAGTGCACAAACAACTACGAGGACGTACTTGAATCCTCGACAACGTTCCATCTGGATATAATCCATCTGGAGGACTTCAAAAGGGTGATCGGGAGGATGAAATCCACCTTGCTCTACAGGGACGCTTTTACCTGGATTGAACTGACAACAGATCATGCAAGTACGCACTTTCTGTTTTGCTGCTGCTCGTAAATGTTTGTTGTACCAGAGATTCTGTAAACTGTCTAACATAGCTTTTTCTCCTAAGTGTGCTGGACTATGTGCTGTATTAATTATGACTTGAACCATAGAGTCGGGGAGAAACCATGTGGCTTTCCCTTTTGTCACCCATCCCTGGTCTGTCTGGATCCCTCCTAGTTCAGTCCATTTCTTGGTTTCGTCTGGAGTAGCATGTGTCTGAATATCAATTACATCTAGTGTGGGATCCCTAACTGTCATACAGTGTGTCGGTACTATTGTCTTTGTCACATCAGTTGTCTGGGTGTGAGTCAATGCTGTATGTTTTGCTGTTTGGTCTGCCAGGTCGTTACCCTGGGAAATAGAATCTGTAACTCTAGTATGTGCTTTACACTTCATGATGGATATGCCTGAAGGCAGATGTATTGCTTCTAACAGTGCTTGAATGAGGGGACCGTGTTGGATCTTGGCTCCGTGAGAGGTCAAGAAACCTCGTTCTTGCCATAACATTCCGAAGTCGTGTACGACTCCGAAGGCATAACGTGAATCTGTGTATATGTTAACATTTCTGTTCTTGGCTAGTATACAGGCTCGGGTCAGAGCGATAAGCTCTGCGGCTTGAGCAGACAGTATATCAATACGGTGTGTTTCTTTGACTTCAGTTTTAGTGGTCACTGCATATGCGGCCACTAATTCTCCTGTACTTGTTCTCATACATGAACCGTCCACGTAAAGTGTCAGGTCTGGATTAGTCAGTGCAACATCTGTCAAGTCTCGTCGGGGCTTTGTTACTGCATTAATGATCTCTATACAATCATGCGGGGCTGAATCTGTCATAATCGAGGGTAACAATGTGGCAGGATTGAGTATGTTACAGCGTCTGATTTCTATGTGTGGCTGGAATAACGTCAGTTCATAACCTGTCAGTCGTGCTATAGTCAGGTGTTGAGTCTGCGTTCTATTTAGCAGGACTTCTACAGAATGTGGAACTTGTACTGTCAATGGATGTCCTAATACTATTGAATCGCTTTGTCTGATTGCTAGAGCTGTCGCTGCAACTGATTTTAAGCACGCAGGCAGAGCCTGGGCCACTGGATCTAATGTACTTGAAAAATAAGCACAAGGCTTATGTGACCCTGCTTGATCTTGTGTGAGGACAGACAATGCTGTACCATCACGTTCTGTAACAAAAAGTGTAAAAGGTTTGCTGTAACATGGTGTCGCTAAAACTGGTGCTTGACATAAAGCTTTCTTTAATTCCTCAAAAGCCTGTGTATGTTCCTGAGTCCAAGGGAGGACAGTCGAAGTCGCTGCCTCCTGTGTTGTCAACTGTATCAGTGGTTTAGCTAGGAATGCATACTGAGGAATCCATTGTCTGCAGTACGAGGTGAGGCCTATGAAGGCCCGCACTTCCTTTTGTGTCTTGGGTTGTGGTAACTGTGCAATTAACTGAATGCGATCAGGTGTGAGCTGTCTCCCCCACTTGGACAGCAAGTGCCCAAGGTACACCACTTGCTGAACACAGACTTGCAGCTTCGAAGGAGACACCTTGTGTCCCTTGTCAGCTAGAAAATGTAAAACTGTCAGTGATGCTTGTTCACATTCGGGTTCACTTCGTGCGGTGATCAGCAGATCATCGACGTATTGTAGTAAGGCAGTGTTAACTGGCATTTGGATACAGTCAAGTTGTCTTTTCAGTGCTTGGCTATAGATGCTGGGGCTTTCTGTGAAACCTTGAGGTGCGCGTGAAAATTTGAAGCTTCGGCCATTTAAACAGAATCCGAAGAGATATTGGCTCTCCGGATCAATGGGTACACTGAAGAAGGCGTTCTTGAGGTCAATTACAGTAAAGAACGTCGCCTCTGAATCAATAGCAGTCAATAATGATGAGATGTCGGGAACCACAGGATACTGTGGTACAATGCATTTATTTAGTTCTCGTAAATCAATCACCAGCCGATATACAGGCGGTGCATTGGGATCAGTACGTTTAAGAATCGGAATGATAGGAGAAATACAGATATTGGAGTCGGTCTCTACGACCACTCCCTGGGCAATGAGCTCTTCAATGATTTCCAGTAAAGCCACTACAGCATCGGGTGGTAACTTGTATTGTCTGATTCGGGGTAATACAACTCCTGGCTTGAGTGTAACACGGTATGGTGTGATGTGCATACAACCTACATCGGTTGGGCCTTGTGCCCACAGGTGTTTCGGTACATTTTTCAATCTGACATCAAACTCTCGTAGTACATAGTGACCCTTAAAGTCACGTAAGAAAAGTCTAACTCCCTCCGGAGAACAACATATCACTGCTCCTAGAGCCTTCAGTGTCTTGATACCTAGCAAGTTTTCTGGACATGATTTCGTCAGTAACAGGTCTGTAACACGTGCTAATGGACCTACTGCTAGGGGTACAGGTTTTGATACTTCATTTACAATAGGCTGTCCTGAAAAACCAAGGGAAACATTCTGTGAGCCTGAGAGGGGTGCCCCTGGAACTTCGTCGTGACTAATCGTGGTGCGACTTGCCCCTGTGTCAATTAGAAACTTTCTGTCTTTTCCTAATACTTGACTATGTACATAAGGACCCTCTTGATCTACAGGAATTTCAATAAGAGGCAAGCCCACCTCCCTCTCTAGGCTGTTTCATGTGTATCGCTGATAATCGGGATAATCAGATTGGGCATACTGGTACATCTGCTGTGAAACTTGCTGCGTCGCGGCAATAGGCTGTGGCTGTGATACCGCTACGGTCTGTACTGACTGAGGTGGAGCATGCATACACTGTATGTTCTGGGAAGTCTGTTGCTGGACCTGATCTTGTCTAGGCTGACGTGGTCTTTCTTTAGTTTTACCTGTTGCTATATTATATTTTAGGACCGAACATTCATGTACGTAGTGACCTGGCTGTTTGCAATAGTTGCATGTCCCTTTAACGGGAGCCGCTGAATTACTTGTCTGTGTATGACCCTTTTTCTGACCGTCAGCTGGAACTGACTGAGCAACTAGCATTTTCATTTTCGTGTCTTTCATACGTCTCTGTTCCTGATCTTGTTCTTCTCTAATTCTGTTCTGGTGATATTGTAACATTTGTAACATCTGGGATGGCGTATTTGCTTGCCAAGTACTTTCGACTTTATATACACGATTCTTAACCTGTGTCAGGGAATTCTCGACGAATTTTGTTACAAAAAGGTGCGGGTATGACTCGCTACTTGGTTTCAGGCCACTATTAATAATAAAACATTTCTCGAACCTTGAATAGAAATCACTAGTATCTTCATCGTGTTTCTGTTTACAGGCTGAGATTGCGTCCCAGTCTTCCTTTTTAGTTGTTAGTAGTCTTGGCAAAACCTGCACTATTAAACCTGGTAATGCTTTAGCTTTTTCCCCAAGGCCCAGCCCTGGAGTGCGACCTTTTTCCTCGTCTTCTATTTCAGTCCAAATAATCTTTTTATCTCCCACCTCCCATTCTTTTTCCTTGAGTTTCTCGTAAATGCCTGTGGGCAACAGTACTTTTAACATTTTCATAATATCCGTATACGTGTAATCTCCCATGAGTAACATGTCTTTAATTTCTCGGTGGAAACCTGCCGGGTCTTTATCGTGGCAGGGTACTAGTTTCTTCATTTCTAGTAGTTCCATTTTAGTTAAAGGTGTATATACAAATACGCGTTCTAGCGTGTCATCATCTTTTCTTACTGGATGTACTTCTCGTAAAGGATTCTGTCTGTCGAGGTAAAACATTTTTCTTTCTAGGGGCGGAGCTGAAACATATTGTGGGCCTAAGAAAGCGTTATGTCTGTGCCGTTGTTCTAGAATTATTCTAATTAACTTGGTACTTAGGCCTCTCCATCTATTCAAAAGTAGTGCTTCTAATGTATCAGGTAGGGGTCCTGGATCAGAATGTTGATTTCTGTATAACGTGATGAGATGCTGAATCATGTACATACCAGCTAATTTCTGCTCGTCTGGGGAAAGATTTAAAAATGTCTGCGCTACTGTATCATCATTATATGTGCTAGGATTGTCAGCCCATTGTACTGCTGACCGGGCTAGTTCTTGTTCATCCATAGAATTGAGTACGTGGTACCCCATTCGTTCTTGAAGTAATTTGTCGGTAACCCGAAACAGATATTCAGGAGAGCTCGTTTTTGAGATGCCAGAGAGAAAAACTCTCTTGCTTTCTGGACGAATGCCTTTCTTAAGGTAATTTCCCTTACCTACGTATGCTATCATTTCTTTGGTCGTGTCGTTATCCTCTGGTTCTTCTTCCTCTGAGGATTCAATCTTGTCGCTATCTCCTTCCCTTTCTGGTTCCTTTCTTTCATGTATTTCTATTACTGCTTTCCTGATTCTTTTGTACATATTTGCTATACTGCTCTGTTTATCATGTTTTCCCTCGGCTATATTCTGGCCCCACTTGTTTAGTGCATCCATATCGTCCTTGTCTACACCAGGCCTGTCTTGTTCTCTTATTAGACAATTTATGAAGAAGCGTAATATACAACCTTGAGTGTCAGTTTTCTGGTGAGCCATGGCCTCTTTAATGCTTTCAGGACCTTCCCCTGTCTGGATAAAGTGATATATTCTGTCTAGATGATCAGTCGTTCCTGGTAATAACATTAAATAATCTGTAACTCGTCGTAGGCGCAGTGATGCTAGCTCCATTCTATCGGTTTTACCGGGTACAGGATCGTATCTGCAATCTGGAAGGGGTTCTTTAAGGAAGTTGTAATTCTGTATTTGGGGTGTACGTTGCTTTGCTAGGTCCCTAAGGGTCAATCTGTGTGTTTGTGGCGGGGTCTGGTAACCTCCAGTCGCACCTCCTGAGGCGGAGGCTTGAGCATGGCTTGTCTGTGGAGTCTGTATGTGTAACGGAACTTGTCTTTTACCAGGATCAGGCCCAAAAGGATTTAGTGGATTAATAGTAGGAGCGGGAAGTGGCGGGGGAATAGGTGGTAGAGGATGCTGAACGGGTGTAGCTTGTTGCGGTACTGGCTGGGCATTGTCTTGGAGTAGGTTGCCATCTCCGTCACCGTCAGTGGGCGGTACGTGGGCACGTGGATTTGTATAGGCGGGAGCTGCATCGTCTAGATAGGAAGAAAGGAATATGTCTTCTGTGGTCTTGTGCCTTACTTTAGTCGGAACCAATGGTGGCGGCAGATCTTTCGGTATTTCTGGAGTGGTTTTAGGCGAACCCTCGGCCACTAGATACATACCATTTGCAAGAGTGTTTCGTATACGGTCTACTTGTTCTGCTTGTACTCGGATACCTTCAGCAACTAATTCGTTTTCTCGGACCTCATCCGACTCTTCTCTATGTTTTTCTGCTTTTCGGAATGCTTTTTCTGCACGTTTATGCGATTCTTTACGCCACAATTCTATGGCGTCTTTCTGAGATTGTCTGGCTTTCTTTTTCCATAGCGCTTCCTCTACTCTCATGATGCACTCGGCATCCCATGTCCCTGTAACAGGCCACCTATGTTTCTCTTCTAGGTGCTTGGTATAATCGGCCCATAAATCTAGATATAGTATGGCATCTAGGCCATGTTTATGGTACATAAAATTTCCGGGAGTGTCCCTAGGTGGGACAGGAATTGCTTCCTCTAGTATCCCTTTCCTAGTTCCTAACTGTCTCAATTTATTGAATAATGGCATCCTGTTACTTGATACTTGATACTTTGTTACTTACTCTAACTCGAACACAGTTAATATACAAAACACAGTAATGTACATCAAAACAGTCACTCATACCACGACATTAATCACATGAAACATTTTGAACACATATGGACTACTCTTGAATTCCAGAAAACGAGAACAAAAATCGAACCCTTGAATACTTGATATACTGCTAAACAGTACAGATACACTGTCTAAAACAGTGCAGACCGTGTTTGTGTACCCAAACCCGTCTTTACCGGATACATAATAATGCACCCGTCTAGATGCGTCCCCAGCAACGGTACTCACCGGGAAGCACGGAACGGAAGGCCTCGGACAACTCGACTGGA
>NC_141691.1:2130735529-2130763029 GCF_964263255.1 Lissotriton vulgaris
GCAGCAAAGCACATGATGGTGGTGTTCACTCGAAAAGAGGACTTGGGAAATGAGCCAATAGAAGCATTTGTAGCAAAACATGATTGGAAACTTAAAGAGTTCATTGGATATTGTAAGCATCATTACTGTGCTGTAGAGAACACAGCCACTGGAGGAGGACTGAGGAAAGAGCGCCGAGAACTGGTGGCAGAAATAGAGCGCTTGAAAGCAGAGAATGGAGGAAGCTTTTACAGGCACCAGGAAGGTAAGGAGACAACAGCAACTCTAGGCAACTCCTGCAAACAAACTCAGGATTCTTTCCTAGAAAAAGCATGGGTGCATGAGCTTATTTATTTATTTCATTTTGCACAAACCAGTTCTATGAAAGAAAGTTATCTGTCTGTGAGCTTGGGATGGACAGAAAAAGCCTTGATGAACTTGGGTTGCCTCATGATTTCTATCACTGGAATTACTGATTCCTTCAGCTCACTGAGCCACCATTGAGGTGATGAGAGAGGGGGTTTGATGTGCATCTTGAGATGGAATGAATTATCTTCCTTTTAATCATTTTATGTTTTGAAACCATACTTACCTATGTCAGATAATGAATTAATGTTTATTCCTGCATATGGCGGGGAGGGGAGTTTGAAAAACATGCTGTCCACGGTGCCAAAGAGCTTATGTACAACAGGACTTTCTAGTTTCTTTAAAATGAGATCTTTAATCATTTATGACGCATCAGTCATCAGAGGAACCATCTAGGAAACATGAAGGAGACCCTGGTGACATTGCAGACAAACTGTCCAGTCGTTCCGTGGACTAATGAATCCACTCCAGGGATCTCTGTTTGGCTTCATGGTCACAGTTTCAAATCCCTGCAGCTCTTCTCAGCCATTCATTCTTCCAGTGTTGATTAAATGAGTACCACAAACTTCAGGACAAATTATCATCTACTATTCAGGGCCAAATTATACCAATTGGGAAATGTGTGCTAAAAATAAAACAACATTTAAAAAAAATTATGGTCAGAGACCTCCTCTCTTCCCCAGCAGCTCCACAGCTGTGCCGCTTCCGCTGACCCCGCTCTCCTTGTTGTGGTAGGTGTCCCAGGCCTGTGTTGTGCCTGTATATTGTCTTCTGCCTTAGTATTCTTATGTACTCTGTTGTATTTGCCTGTTACTTTAACTGCTTGGTACCTTTGCCATTGTTGTGCACGTATTTTGCCGCCCTTCCCGCTGCTGCTGTCCCCGCTGGCCCACTCCCCTGCCGGTTCCCGCTTCCACCTCCCAGCTGCGCTTCCCTCCCCCTTCCCTATTTAATGATAGCGGGCCCAAAGGCAAGCCTGTATGTGCCCGTCCATGACCGGACCGTGCCCATCTCTAGGAATGCTGGATCTCCGACCACCCACCGCTATGACAGTGCTGCCCTCCACGCACTGAACCCCGAAATGACCAACAACTGCCAGCTGCCCACGCCGAACACCACCCACTGCCAGTTCTCCTGCCATCACTGCCACCAGATCTTCACCACCCTCTGCACCCCCACGGACATCACCCCCACGCCGGATGCCAACACCACCGAAACCCTGAAGTACATCCTCTTCAACATGTGCTGCCCTGCACAGACACGCCAGGAAGATCTGAGACCTCGTCGACACCCTCTCGCCAGATGTCGCCTTCTTCACAGAAACCTGGACCAACGTCTCCTCCGCCCCTGACATCACCACCGTCATCCCCGACGGGTACAAGATCCAGAAGAAGGACCACCCCAACTGCCCAGGAGGAGGACTTGCCATCGCACACAAGAGCTCTTCACCTCCACCACGAGTGACTCCTTCTCCATCACCGTACCACATCACTTCCAGATCCTGACCAGCCCGAGAACCACACTTCGCGGAACCCTCACATACAGAGCCCCCTGGAACCCACTGGAACCCGGGGCTTCTATTGGCAATTCCATCGCTGATCTGATTGCAACCAACAGCAATCGCCTCCATGGACTACACATTTATCGGAAACCTCAACTTCCACCAAGACAACCCCAGCGACCCCACGTCCACCACCCTCCTGGACAACCTCGCCAACATCGGACTGAAACAGCACATCACCACGCCTACCCACAAGGCAGGACACACCCTCGACCACATATTTGCAGGTGGGAACAACATCGACTTCAGCCCCACCACACAAACCCCATGAAAAGACCACTACTGCGTACACTTCCTCGTCAACAAACCCACATTGGCTAAATCTGTCCGAAGCCCTCCATGAAGAAACTGGAACTAAGTCACCGAGGAGCAGCTTGTAGGAGAGTAGGATCTGCTTCCTATGGTCACCCCCACTTTTTTGCTCGTGTTTCACTGTTTTTCGACTTTAGACTGGCTGGGGCCCTGCTATCCAGGACCCCAGCCTAGCTGCTTCCTCTTTAAATTGATAGCATGTACTTTAGGTACATACCAGATGGTTATCGGGTTACCCTTGTGAGTCCCTGTATATGGTAAGGGCCTAGGTACCCCAGAGGCCACCAGGGGCTGAAGCATGTATTATGCCACCCCTGTGAAGCCTTCCAAAATAGCACCACAGGACTGCTACTGCAGCCTGGGTAAGGTGGTGCATGTACCCCTTACTAAGATATAGGTTATCTACATCTACCTTTAATCACTGACACATATAAACCTATCAGTCACTCCTATGGCAGACTTTATAAATCCTGAAGGCAGGGTGCTTGGTTTTGTGTGAGAGGGTGCCCATGCATGAGTTGGTCCCCTCTGCAGCTTTTGGAATCTATTCTCTGCGGCTGTTCTGTGATGCAGCCAGACCACATACACGTAAGTGCATTATAACCTCGCTGTAAATGCTAACTTTGGAACGTCTGCATGGAAACATGTCGTGTTTGGTGTCAAACACTTTGGAATCCTACCCTTCCCGCCAGTCCTGGCAGCGGGGGTAGAATTCCACCCTTCTAGAGGGAGAGGCATATACACACTGGTCTAACCGGTAATAGTTTAAAAGAACCCTGGCATCAAAAAATGGATGCCACAGCCACAGACACAGGTCTGAACTCCTGCTGCTGTCTGAAACTCCGTCAGGAGAGGCCTGTACCATAGGTTTCCTATCACAGGGAGGTGTAACCCCCTCCCAAGCTGGCTTTGTTGTATTGGGGATGGGTGGGTGCATTCAGAGAATGCTTTTCAGACAGTGCTGGGGGCACACTTGGTGTCCCTGTGCATACCCCAGTTCAAACCAGTTGCAGAGACACTCAGTCCCTGCTCTGGTGCGAAACTGGACAAAGGGAATGGATGTAACCATCCCACTCCGCAGACCCTCCCATAGGTGGGTCCCCAGAGTATGTCAAACCCCCTAACTTAGTATAAGTATGGGACCCCAGTCCTTAGGACTTCAGATTACATCTGGACAAAACTCTGCAACATATATCCTGGAACTTCGACATTCTACACAACTTGAAGGCGGAAGAATGTCCCTTGGGGTCAAGGAGTGACTCCTCTGTTCAAACAGGCACCAAAGAAGCATCTTGCTGGTCTGCATTTCCAAGGCTCCCGCCAGATCCCGATGGATTTGTGACTCAGGATACAGACTTCCAGACTTCTCAGAGGCCGACACAAGATCCCAGCAAATCTGAGACCAGTCGCCCACACGAGTGATGTGGAACCGGAACTCCCGTACACCATACACATTTGCAAGTGCATCAACTTCCTGTGCTTTCCTGAAGTTGTATGTTGGGATACTTGTAGTTCAAGCACCGAGCACCATCTGCACCGAAGATTGTGGGCCTACACTCCACGAGTGTTCCGTGGGCCCGCTTCTAGCATTTCTGCTTGAGGCTCCTTCGCGATCCCTGGTCCGTCGACTGGTGGGTCCCCATGAAAGTAACTTTTCGGTTTCTTGGGCTTTCTGGTTGCTCCAGATGAGCCCTGACTCCCCACCAAGTGGTGAGTGTGAGAAGTTAGCCTGGCATATGATGTCCACTAGTTCTAGTGGGCACCTAGCACCAGTCTAATCGACCCTTATTGTTGGTGGTTGTAAAGTCAACCTTATAGACCAGCTACCCTAGTGGTAGCATGGACCAGCAGTCTTAGGCTAAAACTTCAGAGAGCATGTGAAGCCAGCTGTTTTACCAATTATAATCCCTTGAATAACAAATGTAAGCACACCACACAAGGTATATATCAAATATATATGTATTTATTCTAAACACAACCCCTCTGCACTCTTTTTGAGGTCAGAGGTAAAAGTACAATACAAGTTACTTCATTAGCATACGATAAGTTGCACAATATACAGTAATGCCCTAGGGGCCTCACAAGCCATATACTATTATTATTATCATTATTATTATTATTATTATTATTATTATAACTTTATTTCGGTCATATTAGCCCTTAAAAGCACATAAAAAGAGTAACACATTTCCATCCTATACTTAACGATAGCTTATTTTTGTCACAATGGTTGCGTCACAATTACCCGGAACCGTCCCAAAATCACAGTTAAAATCAATTAATTCATAATTACAATAAATATAATAAAAATATTTTAACAGTTAAAAACACCTCATTAAAAATTATATATAAAATCTTCCAGTCGCACTCCTCAAAATTACTATTTGCCATTAACATACAATGTCTCATTGCTCCACAAGGGTTGAGTGGTTGAGAAATTCATCACTGGGTTATATTTTAACAATGATAAAATGTAAAAACTAAATATGTCAGTTATTTGCTAGAGTTCTATGCAACAGTTTTTACAGTTTCAAACCATTTTTAGTTCTAATGAACATCACATTATACAAAAATCTAGATACACAAAAACCCACCAATTGCGTGGTATCAGACCTTAATAGACGCTCTGCCTCTCTGTAATGCCTTAGGGGCATATTATCAAGGGGGTTTATCTCCGCTTTTTTGGCTTTAAAAGCCAAGAAAGCGGAGATAAAATTATCTCCCTATTACCTAGCTGTCGCTAACACCAGTTAGCGACAGCTAGTAGGAGATAGCGACCATCTTGGGCCCCGCTTTGCATGTCAGTGATATTTATCACTAATGACATGCAAAGGGGGCGTGCCAAGATGTTAGCGACTGGAAAGAGTCGCTAACATCGCGATCTCCTAATACCAACTTTTGGAGATATTCGTGCTAAGCGCGAAGATCTCCAAAAGCTAACACCTGCCCCTGAGCAGTTCTTAGCCATGTTATCCAATGGGAGGTGGATAACATGGCTAAGAGCATTAGCTCGGTAATGCATGAATATCGCTGACTTTTCAGCGATATTCATGCATTGCGGCCGATTTTTATCGCATTTGCGATAAACCTTGGTAATACCAAGGTTTATCTGCGATAAAAATCGCTGCAGCTCAGCGGTAAATTTTTGTCTCTAACCAAGCAATAGCGATAATTATCGCTATTGCTTGGTAATATGCCCCTGAGTTTTAACACCTTGGCTGCTAGGGGTTTTCCCCTCCTGTGCTGAAAATGCTTGAATACTATAGTTTCATGACAAGGTCAGCTCCTCATAAGCATAGCTCAACCGTGCCTCATGACGAGCTGACCTTGTCATGAGCATGAAAGGGGTTAAAGTAATGCAGAGGGGTTTAATCCATCTTTTTCTTGGAGTGTCGTATAAGGGACAAAAGAAAAATACATGTGCATCATCTTCCTTGACCTCAGTCAAGTTTTTTCAAAAAGTACATTTATCATAGTCTTTATGATTGCGATTACTACCCCATTTGGATTTATTATTATTTGTTTGTAAAACCCCATATCTAAATTTCAGGTACAGAGATTTGGCAATTTGTGGACGTACCTTGTCCAGAAGGGGTTCAAACTGGGCCATGTCTTTAAACAAGAGAAACGATGTAGTTAAGGATCCTAGACTGGAATCATGCAGAAGATTACTGCTCGTATAGGTCCAAAAGGATGACTTTACAAACATAGTCAGATCTAAGGGCTCCTCCCAGTAATTTGATAATCCTATCTTTTTGATCCAGGTTGACACGTGTTGGAGCCACGGGATGGCCTTTAAAAGACCGATACACATTATCTCCTGCAAACCTTTTTTGTAATATACAAGCTCCGCAGTTGACCAAATTCTTACCCAAAATAAAAGAGGGCGTAATACAGCAAGATTGTCAGTATGTTTTAAATTAAGGTCAAGTGTTACCGGAAGCAACGGGGTCCTATTGGGTAAAGACAGGAATTGCGAATGAATTTATTTTCTCCAACTTCAAAGTTGCGTTTACAATAAGGTCCCCAAAGTTCTCTTCCATACAAGGCAGCTGATTGAGCCTTGAATTTAAAGACCTCAATGGCAGGAGAAACCGCCTTAGAGGTACTCCCTCCATGATTCTTTGTAATGGGGGAACAATTTTGGAGCAGAACTAGTCTGTTTTTTTTCCAATTGCAGCTTCCAGGTCAATTTCGAGTCCAGTGTAATGCCTGAATAGTTGAAACTGTGTACGTATACTTGTCTTTGGCAATTTAACTCTAGATTCTTTTTAAAAGATTTATGTGGATTAATAGACATATATTTAGTTTTGCTGGTATTAATTTCAAGTCCCTTATTAGTACAATACAAGTGGACGGAATTCAACAAGCTTTGAAGGCCACTGGGGGTTTGGGAGATTAAGATGGTATCATCTGCAAAAAGTAATGCAGGTATCGCTTCCCCTGCCAGCTTAGGGGACTCGTTTTTACAACCTTCCAGGAAACAAGGAATGTCATTTACATACAATGTGAACAAGGTGGGCGCCAACACACAACCTTGGCGTGCACCCCGTTTCCCCGGTATTTCCCTGGTAAGTTCTCCCCTCGGCCCCCATCTCACTTTAGCGTATTTTCCCTCATGTAGCCTAATTATCTGTACAAGCAATTCGATTGGTACCCCTTAGTCTTTCAGGTAGCCCCAAACGCGGCTCCTAGGTACCAGGTTGAACGCAGCCCTCAAGTCAATAAAGGCAATATATAGGCTACCTTGCCTAAGGGTTATATATTTCCAGCAAAGACACAGAAATCTGAAGACTTGGTTGATGGTACTAGTCTTCTTTCTAAACCCAGCTTGATGTTTTGAGAGTAGATCAACCTCTTCAATCCAGGCCGATAGCCGAGATAGTAAATGCCTGGCCCATAATTTCTGTGGAATATCGATCAGACTAATGGGACGGTAATTCACCGGATCATATCTATTTCCCTTTTTGAAAATTGTGACTATTTCCGCCCCTTCCACGTGTTTGGTATTGGTTCAAAATTTGCTATCGCATTGCAGAGTTGGTTAATATAGGGACCCCAAATACTCAAATCATGCTTTATGAGATTACCCTGAATTTTATCCGGTCCTGGTGCTTTACCAGATTTAATTGATTCCAATATTAAAATTGTTTCATTTAATCTAAAATTAAATTTAGCTGCCTTTGCAATATTATTCATATCCTCTGTTAAGACAAAGGTATTACCATCAGATTCAGAATAGAGTGCAGAAAAATGGTCCACCCATGTATTCTCGTCAAGGAATAAGTCTCGTTGCGTTCTCTCTGACCTATTATCTTTGGCCATCAAATTCCAAAATCCGGCCTGATCCTTGGCTTTAGCCGCATGGATTAGGTCTGCCCAAATCTCCTCATCTCATGGCCACTTTGCATCTTCTAGGATCTCTTTGTATGAGGCATGTACTATCAGTTCTGGAGCAGCCATTGCTCTCACTTGTGAATGAGGCGTGTACTATCAGTTCTGGAGCAGTCCTTGCACTCACTTGTGAATGAGGTGTGTACTATCAGTTCTGGAGCAGTCCTTGCGCTCTCTTGTGAATGAGGTGTGTACTATCAGTTCTGGAGCAGTCCTTGCGCTCTCTTATGAATGAGGAGTGTACTATCAGTTCTGGAGCAGTCCTTGCGCTCTCTTGTGAATGAGGTGTGTACTATCAGTTCTGGAGCAGTCCTTGCGCTCTCTTGTGAATGAGGCGTGATCTATCAGTTCTGGAGCAATAACTGCACTTACTTGTGAATGAGGTGTGTACTATCAGTTCTGGAGCAGTCCTTGCGCTCTCTTGTGAATGAGGCGTGATCTATCAGTTCTGGAGCAATAACTGCACTTACTTGTGAATGAGGTGTGTACTATCAGTTCTGGAGCAGTCCTTGCGCTCTCTTATGAATGAGGAGCGTACTATCAGTTCTGGAGCAGTCCTTGCACTCACTTGTGAATGAGGTGTGTACTATCAGTTCTGGAGCGGTCCTTGCACTTACTTGTGAATGAGGCATGTACTATCAGTTCTGGAGCGGTCCTTGCACTTACTTGTGAATGAGGCGTGATCTATCAGTTCTAGAGCAATCCTTGCACTCACTTGTGAATGAGGCCTGTACTATCAGTTCTGGAGCAGTCCTTCCACTGGCTTGTGTATGAAGTGTGTACTAAGAGTTATCGGGCAGTTCTTGCACTCACTTGTGAATGAGGTCGGTACTATCAGTTCTGGAGCAGTCCTTGCACTCACTTGTGAATGAGGAGTGTACAGTCAGTTCTGGAGCAGTCCTTGCGCTCTCTTGTGAATGAGGCGTGTACTATCAGTTCTGGAGCAGTCCTTGCGCTCTCTTATGAATGAGGAGTGTACTATCAGTTCTGGAGCAGTCCTTGCACTCACCTGTGAATGAGGTGTGTACTATCAGTTCTAGAGCAGTCCTTGCGCTCTCTTGTGAATGAGGTGTGTACTATCAGTTCTGGAGCAGTCCTTGCGCTCTCTTATGAATGAGGTGTGTACTATCAGTTCTAGAGCAGTCCTTGCACTCACCTGTGAATGAGGCGTGTACTATCAGTTCGGGAGCTGTCCTTGCGCTCTCTTGTGAATGAGGAGTGTACTATCAGTTCTGGAGCAGTCCTTGCACTCACTTGTGAATGAGGTGTGTACTATCAGTTCTGGAGCAGTCATTGCACTCACTTGTGAATGAGGCGTGTACTATCAGTTCTGGAGCAGTCATTGCACTCACTTGTGAATGAGGCGTGATCTATCAGTTCTGGAGCAATAACTGCACTTACTTGTGAATGAGGCGTGTACTATCAGTTCTGGAGCAGTCCTTGCACTCACTTGTGAATGAGGTGTGAACTATCAGTTCTGGAGCAGTCCTTGCGCTCTCTTGTGAATGAGGTGTGTACTATCAGTTCTGGAGCAGTCCTTGCGCTCTCTTGTGAATGAGGTGTGTACTATCAGTTCTGGAGCAGTCCTTGCGCTCTCTTATGAATGAGGAGTGTACTATCAGTTCTGGAGCAGTCCTTGTGCTCTCTTGTGAATGAGGTGTGTACTATCAGTTCTGGAGCAGTCCTTGCGCTCTCTTGTGAATGAGGTGTGCACTATCAGTTCTGGAGCAGTCCTTGCACTCACTTGTGAATGAGGTGTGTACTATCAGTTCTGGAGCAGTCATTGCACTCACTTGTGAATGAGGCGTGTACTATCAGTTCTGGAGCAGTCATTGCACTCACTTGTGAATGAGGCGTGTACTGTCAGATCTGGAGCTAACCTTGCATTCACTTGTGAATGAGGCGTGATCTATCAGATCTGGAGCAATAACTGCACTTACTTGTGAATGAGGCGTGTACTATCAGTTCTGGAGCAGTCCTTGCACTCACTTGTGAATGAGGTGTGTACTATCAGTTCTGGAGCAGTCCTTGCGCTCTCTTGTGAATGAGGTGTGTACTATCAGTTCTGGAGCAGTCCTTGCAGTGACCTGGAATGAGGTGTGTACTGTCAGATCTGGAGCTAACCTTGCATTCACTTGTGAATGAGGCGTGATCTATCAGATCTGGAGCAATAACTGCACTTACTTGTGAATGAGGCGTGTACTATCAGTTCTGGAGCAGTCATTGCACTCACTTGTGAATGAGGCGTGTACTGTCAGATCTGGAGCTAACCTTGCACTCACTTGTGAATGAGGCGTGGTCTATCAGATCTGGAGCAATAACTGCACTTACTTGTGAATGAGGCGTGTACTATCAGTTCTGGAGCAGTCCTTGCACTCACTTGTGAATGAGGTGTGTACTATCAGTTCTGGAGCAGTCCTTGCGCTCTCTTGTGAATGAGGTGTGTACTATCAGTTCTGGAGCAGTCCTTGCGCTCTCTTATGAATGAGGAGTGTACTATCAGTTCTGGAGCAGTCCTTGCACTCACTTGTGAATGAGGTGTGTACTATCAGTTCTGGAGCAGTCCTTGCGCTCTCTCATGAATGAGGCGTGTACTATCAGTTCTGGAGCAGTCCTTGCGCTCTCTCATGAATGAGGCATGTAGTATCAGTTCTGGAGCGGTCCTTGCACTCACTTGTGAATGAGGTGTGTACTATCAGTTCTGGAGCAGTCCTTGCACTCACTTGTGAATGAGGTGTGTACTATCAGTTCTGGAGCAGTCCTTGCACTCACTTGTGAATGAGGTGTGTACTATCAGTTCTGGAGCAGTCCTTGCACTCACCTGTGAATGAGGCGTGTACTATCAGTTCTGGAGCAGTCCTTGCGCTCTCTCATGAATGAGGCGTGTACTATCAGTTCTGGAGCAGTCCTTGCGCTCTCTCATGAATGAGGCATGTAGTATCAGTTCTGGAGCAGTCCTTGCACTCACTTGTGAATGAGGCGTGTACTATCAGTTCTGGAGCAGTCCCTGCACTCACTTGTGAATGAGGCATGTACTATCAGTTCTGGAGCAGTCCTTGCACTTACTTGTGAATGAGGCGTGATCTATCAGTTCTAGAGCAGTCCTTCCACTGGCTTGTGTATGAAGTGTGTACTAAGAGTTATCGGGCAGTTCTTGCACTCACTTGTGAATGAGGTCGGTACTATCAGTTCTGGAGCAGTCCTTCCACTGGCTTGTGTATGAAGTGTGTACTAAGAGTTATCGGGCAGTTCTTGCACTCACTTGTGAATGAGGTCGGTACTATCAGTTCTGGAGCAGTCCTTGCACTCACTTGTGAATGAGGAGTGTACAGTCAGTTCTGGAGCAGTCCTTGCGCTCTCTTGTGAATGAGGCGTGTACTATCAGTTCTGGAGCAGTTCTTGCGCTCTCTTATGAATGAGGAGTGTACTATCAGTTCTGGAGCAGTCCTTGCACTCACCTGTGAATGAGGTGTGTACTATCAGTTCTAGAGCAGTCCTTGCGCTCTCTTGTGAATGAGGTGTGTACTATCAGTTCTGGAGCAGTCCTTGCGCTCTCTTATGAATGAGGTGTGTACTATCAGTTCTAGAGCAGTCCTTGCACTCACCTGTGAATGAGGCGTGTACTATCAGTTCGGGAGCAGTCCTTGCGCTCTCTTGTGAATGAGGAGTGTACTATCAGTTCTGGAGCAGTCCTTGCACTCACTTGTGAATGAGGTGTGTACTATCAGTTCTGGAGCAGTCATTGCACTCACTTGTGAATGAGGCGTGTACTATTGGTTCTGGAGCAGTCATTGCACTCACTTGTGAATGAGGCGTGATCTATCAGTTCTGGAGCAATAACTGCACTTACTTGTGAATGAGGCGTGTACTATCAGTTCTGGAGCAGTCCTTGCACTCACTTGTGAATGAGGTGTGTACTATCAGTTCTGGAGCAGTCCTTGCGCTCTCTTGTGAATGAGGTGTGTACTATCAGTTCTGGAGCAGTCCTTGCGCTCTCTTATGAATGAGGAGTGTTCTATCAGTTCTAGAGCAGTCCTTGCACTCACCTGTGAATGAGGTGTGTACTATCAGTTCTAGAGCAGTCCTTGCGCTCTCTTGTGAATGAGGCGTGTACTATCAGTTCTGGAGCAGTCCTTGCACTCACTTGTGAATGAGGTGTGTACTATCAGTTCTGGAGCAGTCCTTGCGCTCTCTTGTGAATGAGGTGTGTACTATCAGTTCTGGAGCAGTCCTTGCGCTCTCTTATGAATGAGGTGTGTACTATCAGTTCTAGAGCAGTCCTTGCACTCACCTGTGAATGAGGCGTGTACTATCAGTTCTGGAGCAGTCATTGCACTCACTTGTGAATGAGGCGTGATCTATCAGTTCTGGAGCAATAACTGCACTTACTTGTGAATGAGGCGTGTACTATCAGTTCTGGAGCAGTCCTTGCACTCACTTGTGAATGAGTTGTGTACTATCAGTTCTGGAGCAGTCATTGCACTCACTTGTGAATGAGGCCTGTACTATCAGTTCTGGAGAAGTCATTGCACTCACTTGTGAATGAGGCGTGATCTATCAGTTCTGGAGCAATAACTGCACTTACTTGTGAATGAGGCGTGTACTATCAGTTCTGGAGCAGTCCTTGCACTCACTTGTGAATGAGGTGTGTACTATCAGTTCTGGAGCAGTCCTTGCACTCTCTTGTGAATGAGGTGTGCACTATCAGTTCTGGAGCAGTCCTTGCACTCACTTGTGAATGAGGCGTGTACTATCAGTTCTGGAGCAGTCATTGCACTCACTTGTGAATGAGGCGTGATCTATCAGATCTGGAGCAATAACTGCACTTACTTGTGAATGAGGCGTGTACTATCAGTTCTGGAGCAGTCCTTGCGCTCTCTTGTGAATGAGGTCTGTACTATCAGTTCTGGAGCAGTCCTTGTGCTCTCTTGTGAATGAGGTGTGTACTATCAGTTATGGAGCAGTCCTTGTGCTCTCTTATGAATGAGGAGTGTACTATCAGTTCTGGAGCACTCCTTGCACTCACTTGTGAATGAGGTGTGTACTATCAGTTCTGGAGCAGTCCTTGCGCTCTCTCGTGAATGAGGTGTGTACTATCAGTTCTGGAGCAGTCCTTGTGCTCTCTTATGAATGAGGAGTGTACTATCAGTTCTGGAGCAGCCCTTGCACTCACTTGTGAATGAGGCCTGTACTATCAGTTCTGGAGCAGTCCTTGCGCTCTCTTGTGAATGAGGCGTGTACTATCAGTTCTGGAGCAGTCCTTGCGCTCTCTTATGAATGAGGAGTGTACTATCAGTTCTGGAGCACTCCTTGCACTCACTTGTGAATGAGGTGTGTACTATCAGTTCTGGAGCAGTCCTTGCGCTCTCTTGTGAATGAGGTGTGTACTATCAGTTCTGGAGCAGTCCTTGTGCTCTCTTATGAATGAGGAGTGTACTATCAGTTCTGGAGCAGCCCTTGCACTCACTTGTGAATGAGGAGTGTACAGTCAGTTCTGGAGCAGTCCTTGCGCTCTCTTGTGAATGAGGCGTGTACTATCAGTTCTGGAGCAGTCCTTGCGCTCTCTTATGAATGAGGAGTGTACTATCAGTTCTGGAGCAGTCCTTGCACTCACCTGTGAATGAGGTGTGTACTATCAGTTCTGGAGCAGTCCTTGCACTCACCTGTGAATGAGGAGTGTACTATCAGTTCTGGAGCAGTCCTTGCACTCACCTGTGAATGAGGAGTGTACTTTCAGTTCTGGAGCAGCCCTTGCACTCACTTGTGAATGAGGAGTGTACAGTCAGTTCTGGAGCAGTCCTTGCGCTCTCTTGTGAATGAGGCGTGTACTATCAGTTCTGGAGCAGTCCTTGCGCTCTCTTGTGAATGAGGAGTGTACTATCAGTTCTGGAGCACTCCTTGCACTCACTTGTGAATGAGGTGTGTACTATCAGTTCTGGAGCAGTCATTGCACTCACTTGTGAATGAGGCGTGTACTATTGGTTCTGGAGCAGTCATTGCACTCACTTGTGAATGAGGCGTGTACTATCAGTTCTGGAGCAATAACTGCACTTACTTGTGAATGAGGCGTGTACTATCAGTTCTGGAGCAGTCCTTGCACTCACTTGTGAATGAGGTGTGTACTATCAGTTCTGGAGCAGTCCTTGCGCTCTCTTGTGAATGAGGTGTGTACTATCAGTTCTGGAGCAGTCCTTGCGCTCTCTTATGAATGAGGAGTGTTCTATCAGTTCTAGAGCAGTCCTTGCACTCACCTGTGAATGAGGTGTGTACTATCAGTTCTAGAGCAGTCCTTGCGCTCTCTTGTGAATGAGGCGTGTACTATCAGTTCTGGAGCAGTCCTTGCACTCACTTGTGAATGAGGTGTGTACTATCAGTTCTGGAGCAGTCCTTGCGCTCTCTTGTGAATGAGGTGTGTACTATCAGTTCTGGAGCAGTCCTTGCGCTCTCTTATGAATGAGGTGTGTACTATCAGTTCTAGAGCAGTCCTTGCACTCACCTGTGAATGAGGCGTGTACTATCAGTTCTGGAGCAGTCATTGCACTCACTTGTGAATGAGGCGTGATCTATCAGTTCTGGAGCAATAACTGCACTTACTTGTGAATGAGGCGTGTACTATCAGTTCTGGAGCAGTCCTTGCAGTGACTTGTGAATGAGGTGTGTACTATCAGTTCTGGAGCAGTCATTGCACTCACTTGTGAATGAGGCCTGTACTATCAGTTCTGGAGAAGTCATTGCACTCACTTGTGAATGAGGCGTGATCTATCAGTTCTGGAGCAATAACTGCACTTACTTGTGAATGAGGCGTGTACTATCAGTTCTGGAGCAGTCCTTGCACTCACTTGTGAATGAGGTGTGTACTATCAGTTCTGGAGCAGTCCTTGCGCTCTCTTGTGAATGAGGTGTGCACTATCAGTTCTGGAGCAGTCCTTGCACTCACTTGTGAATGAGGCGTGTACTATCAGTTCTGGAGCAGTCATTGCACTCACTTGTGAATGAGGCGTGATCTATCAGATCTGGAGCAATAACTGCACTTACTTGTGAATGAGGCGTGTACTATCAGTTCTGGAGCAGTCCTTGCGCTCTCTTGTGAATGAGGTGTGTACTATCAGTTCTGGAGCAGTCCTTGTGCTCTCTTGTGAATGAGGTGTGTACTATCAGTTCTCGAGCAGTCCTTGTGCTCTCTTATGAATGAGGAGTGTACTATCAGTTCTGGAGCACTCCTTGCACTCACTTGTGAATGAGGTGTGTACTATCAGTTCTGGAGCAGTCCTTGCGCTCTCTTGTGAATGAGGTGTGTACTATCAGTTCTGGAGCAGTCCTTGTGTTCTCTTATGAATGAGGAGTGTACTATCAGTTCTGGAGCACTCCTTGCACTCACTTGTGAATGAGGTGTGTACTATCAGTTCTGGAGCAGTCCTTGTGCTCTCTTATGAATGAGGAGTGTACTATCAGTTCTGGAGCAGTCCTTGCACTCTCTTGTGAATGAGGAGTGTACTATCAGTTCTGGAGCAGTCCTTGCACTCACTTGTGAATGAGGCGTGATCTATCAGATCTGGAGCAATAACTGCACTTACTTGTGAATGAGGTGTGTACTATCAGTTCTGGAGCAGTCCTTGTGCTCTCTTATGAATGAGGAGTGTACTATCAGTTCTGGAGCAGCCCTTGCACTCACTTGTGAATGAGGCCTGTACTATCAGTTCTGGAGCAGTCCTTGCGCTCTCTTGTGAATGAGGCGTGTACTATCAGTTCTGGAGCACTCCTTGCACTCACTTGTGAATGAGGTGTGTACTATCAGTTCTGGAGCAGTCCTTGCGCTCTCTTGTGAATGAGGTGTGTACTATCAGTTCTGGAGCAGTCCTTGCGCTCTCTTATGAATGAGGTGTGTACTATCAGTTCTGGAGCAGTCCTTGCACTCACTTGTGAATGAGGCGTGATCTATCAGTTCTGGAGCAATAACTGCACTTACTTGTGAATGAGGTGTGTACTATCAGTTCTGGAGCAGTCCTTGCACTCACTTGTGAATGAGGTGTGTACTATCAGTTCTGGAGCAGTCCTTGCGCTCTCTTGTGAATGAGGTGTGTACTATCAGTTCTGGAGCAGTCCTTGTGCTCTCTTATGAATGAGGAGTGTACTATCAGTTCTGGAGCAGCCCTTGCACTCACTTGTGAATGAGGCCTGTACTATCAGTTCTGGAGCAGTCCTTGCGCTCTCTTGTGAATGAGGCGTGTACTATCAGTTCTGGAGCACTCCTTGCACTCACTTGTGAATGAGGTGTGTACTATCAGTTCTGGAGCAGTCCTTGCGCTCTCTTGTGAATGAGGTGTGTACTATCAGTTCTGGAGCAGTCCTTGCGCTCTCTTATGAATGAGGTGTGATCTATCAGTTCTGGAGCAGTCCTTGCACTCACTTGTGAATGAGGCGTGATCTATCAGTTCTGGAGCAGTCCTTGCACTCACCTGTGAATGAGGCGTGATCTATCAGTTCTGGAGCAGTCCTTGCACTCACCTGTGAATGAGGTGTGTACTATCAGTTCTGGAGCAGTCCTTGCACTCACTTGTGAATGAGGTGTGTACTATCAGTTCTGGAGCAGTCCTTGCGCTCTCTTGTGAATGAGGTGTGTACTATCAGTTCTGGAGCAGTCCTTGTGCTCTCTTATGAATGAGGAGTGTACTATCAGTTCTGGAGCAGCCCTTGCACTCACTTGTGAATGAGGAGTGTACAGTCAGTTCTGGAGCAGTCCTTGCGCTCTCTTGTGAATGAGGCGTGTACTATCAGTTCTGGAGCAGTCCTTGCGCTCTCTTATGAATGAGGAGTGTCCTATCAGTTCTGGAGCAGTCCTTGCACTCACCTGTGAATGAGGTGTGTACTATCAGTTCTGGAGCAGTCCTTGCGCTCTCTTATGAATGAGGAGTGTACTATCAGTTCTGGAGCAGTCCTTGCACTCACCTGTGAATGAGGTCGGTACTATCAGTTCTGGAGCAGTCCTTGCACTCACCTGTGAATGAGGAGTGTACTATCAGTTCTGGAGCAGTCCTTGCACTCACCTGTGAATGAGGCCTGTACTATCAGTTCTGGAGCAGTCCTTGTGCTC
This sequence comes from Lissotriton vulgaris, assembly GCF_964263255.1. Taxonomy (NCBI): domain Eukaryota; kingdom Metazoa; phylum Chordata; class Amphibia; order Caudata; family Salamandridae; genus Lissotriton; species Lissotriton vulgaris. The sequence goes on from NC_141691.1 coordinate 2,130,752,233, forward strand.
TCTTATGAATGAGGTGTGTACTATCAGTTCTGGAGCACTCCTTGCACTCACCTGTGAATGAGGAGTGTACTATCAGTTCTGGAGCAGTCCTTGTGCTCTCTTATGAATGAGGCGTGTACTATCAGTTCTGGAGCAGTCCTTGTGCTCTCTTGTGAATGAGGTGTGTACTATCAGTTCTGGAGCACTCCTTGCACTCACCTGTGAATGAGGTCGGTACTATCAGTTCTGGAGCAGTCCTTGCACTCACCTGTGAATGAGGAGTGTACTATCAGTTCTGGAGCAGTCCTTGCACTTACTTGTGAATGAGGCGTGTACTATCAGTTCTGGAGCAGTCCTTGTGCTCTCTTATGAATGAGGTGTGTACTATCAGTTCTGGAGCAGTCCTTGCACTCACTTGTGAATGAGGAGTGTACAGTCAGTTCTGGAGCAGTCCTTGCGCTCTCTTGTGAATGAGGCGTGTACTATCAGTTCTGGAGCAGTCCTTGCGCTCTCTTATGAATGAGGAGTGTACTATCAGTTCTGGAGCAGTCCTTGCACTCACCTGTGAATGAGGAGTGTACTATCAGTTCTGGAGCAGTCCTTCCACTGGCTTGTGTATGAAGTGTGTACTAAGAGTTATCGGGCAGTTCTTGCACTCTCTTATGAATGAGGAGTGTGCTATCAGTTCTCGAGCAGTCTTTGCACTGACCTGTGAATGAGGCATGATTTTGTCTTAAATTAGGATTTTGTCTTAACAAAACATAAGCCAGCCCAAGAAGTTCAAGGTCTGACTGTGTGGGTCCTGGAACCTGCATCAGCCTGGGCTGAGATACGCGGCGGGATGGGGTGAGTGGGGGAATGGTGGGGGCTTAAGCCCTTTCACTCCTATGAGCGTTGTACGCCTTGAACTCAGTACCTCTACTCAACCTACAGTGTGGATGCGGTGGCCGCAATATGATTGAAAAGTGACGCAACCCTTGGGGTTCGGTACACTACCATGTGATGCTTCTGTTCTTTACTAAACTCAGACTGGTCCGTGCGCAGAATCACACTGCACACACTACTCCAAAATCATCCTAGAAACAGTTTGTTATAGGCAGGGCACGAGACAGGGGTACACGCGGGTAGATGGTGTCCACTCACTTTTTTCACAGGGGGGACACCGTCCACCCTGCCAAGAATTTGGGCCCCACTGGAAAAGATGCTGAATTCATTTCGGTGTCATTTCCAAACACCGGGACACTTTCAGCAGCGCCTGCACGTTGTTATCTGCTTTTGATCCGCAACAATGTGCAGGCGGGCACGGGGCTCTCTTATTTCTGACTCCTGCTGAGCCTATAACATAAGGCTGAGTCTGAGGGGTCTTTAGGCCTCCTTTCGTTCGAGTCTCCTGGGTGGGAGCAGTCAGGAGCTTCACACCTAGAAGCAAATGTAGCAGAGGAGAAACAAAGGCTTGCACCTTGTTTGCACTTCATACTCACTTGAGAGGCAGCTTTTCACTTCGTTCAGGCTCTGTTCAGGAGATATGCGTGCACTGTAAGCACTGCAGACGTGTTGGTCTTTCCCTGTATTTACAGAAAATAAATAGTATTTATAAAGGTTTATGTGAAGCTCACAAAAGTGTGAAACTTCTGCCTAATTCAGGAGGGTTTTCAAGTATACTCAAAATCTGCTCCAATGTACCCACGATACACCTGCTAAACATATATGTGAGGGTTTAAGATCTGGGGTCACTTCTTGTGATGTACTTCCTGTGATGTTATATGCTGTGATGTCACGTGCTGTGATGTCACAGGCTGTGATGTCATGCTCCGTGATGTCACAGGCTGTGATGCCACTTGCATACTGATTGATTAGGTTAGTTCCGCTACTTCTTTTTTTAGGAGTTGTGCCCTGGTTATAGGCCACAGAGGCATTGAGTTTGCCAATGATTGTTGTGCATGAACGGGCAGTGACATGTGTGCTTGATGATAGGTGGAGAAGATGTATGTTGATTTAATAAAGTGTCTCGTTGTGTAAGAAGCCCCACCCTTCAGCACTTTATTAAGTAGAGATGAGAACCTGCACTTCTTTCCTAGTGTCAGCACTTCTGATAGGCAGCCTGTGCGACCTGAGTCTGATCTGTGTGTGAGCTATGCGTGACCTCTGTGACCTGAGTGTGACTTGCGTGTGACCTCTGTGACCTGAGTGTGACCTCTGTGACCTGAGTGTGACCTGTGTGTGACTTCTGTGACCTGAGTATGACCTCTGTGACCTGGGTTTGACTTGTGTGTGACCTCTGTGACCTGAGTATGACCTGTGTGTGATCTATGTGTGACCTCTGTGACCCGAGTGTGACCTCTGTGAACTGAGTGTGACCTGTGTGTGATCTATGTGTGACCTCTGTGACCCGAGTGTGACCTCTGTGACCTGAGTGTGACCTGTGTGTGATCTATGTGTGACCTCTGTGACCTGGGTGTGACCTGAGTGTGACTTGTGTGTGACCTCTGTGACCTGAGTGTGACCTCTGTGACCTGAGTGTGACCTGTGTGTGATCTATGTGTGACCTCTGTGACCTGGGTGTGACCTGAGTGTGACTTGTGTGTGACCTCTGTGACCCGAGTGTGACTTTTGTGACCTGCGTGTGACCTGTGAGTGACCTCTGTGACCCGAGTGTGACCTCTGTGACCTGAGTGTGACTTGTGTGTGACTTCTGTGACCTGATTGTGACCTCTGTGACCTGAGTGTGACGTTGTGTAACCTGTGTTCTCTTCTCTTCCCAGGGCCCAGTGAGCTCAGAATGGTCTTGGTCGGGAAGACGGGAAACGGGAAAAGTGCGACCGGAAACACCATCCTCGGGCGGAGAGAGTTTATTTCTAAATTGTCTTCAAATTCAGTCACAAGTCGATGCGAGGCAGGGTCCTGTGTGAGGGACAGGCGAAGGGTCGTTGTCGTGGACACTCCTGGATTGCTCAACACCCAGGCTCCAGATTCAGAGATCGTCCGAGAGATCGCTAGATGTGTGGGGGTGGCAGCCCCCGGGCCCCACGCCATCGTCCTGGTGCTCCAGGTCGGTTGCTTCACCCCGGAGGAGGCGGAGGTCGTCCAGGAGATCCAGGCTCTGTTCGGAGAGGAGGCCTCGAGGTTCATGCTGGTCCTGTTCACACGGGTGGATGAGCTGGAGATGTGTGGGGTCACCCTAGAAGAGCACATGCGAGGCTTGCGTCCCAGCCTGAGAGCGGTGGTCGAGGGCTGCGGGGGGCGCTTCCTGGGCTTCAACAACCGGGCTCAGGGGGCCGAGAGGGAGCAGCAGGCGGAGGCGCTGATCGCAATGGTCCTGAGGATGGTGGAGGACAACGGGGGCTCCTGCTACACGAATGAGATGCTTGAGAGGGCGGAGGAGGCGATCGGGAGACGGGAGAGAGAGGTCAGGGATGAGAGGCGGACTTTTGAGACTTTCCTATCGCCGGGGGTAAGGGGTGTGTCGGATGCGCTGGCAGCGGCCTGGAACAAGATATTGAAATAACCCGGAAACAGCGGTGAACAGGAGAAAGAGAAATGTAGCCCCTGCCACGGGCCGACGGCTCCTGCGCTTGTATTTTCGCTCTGAAACGTCTCCAGCTCACACTTCTTCACCGCTCACTCGGCGCCTACTTTCTTTTCCTCAGTGAACGGAACTAATTTCAAAAGCAATGAGTGACCATCCGCTCTGAGGCCTCTCAATAGCAACACCGAGGGCTCACCCCCCACATTGGAAATACAACATGAATCTAAACTTGTGAGCGGCACCGTTAACACCAGACAGACATGTATTCAGGACAAACGAATGTCATCATTTCCGTGTCAATATGCATGTCTGGATAGAACGGGCCTCTACAGGTTCAGGACAACCAGGGGGGCATTAATACCCTGGAAGTAAAGCTTTGGGACTCCCATATATGCAATAAGACCTGCTCTGTCCTCACCTTGCCCTCACCCCTGCTCTATGCCAACAGCTCCCATTGCTCCTGCAACACAACTGACTCAGCTGACTGACACCACCTGCACACGCTAAGCACATGCCTCAGTTGAGTTTCAGTCATAGCATGCCATAGGAAGGGCGTGTCCTTAGCAGGAGCGGCCCGTGCAGGTAAGAATGGAGGGAGGCCAGCAGTTTCGGGGAGGGGGCACGACAGACGGCCACAAGATAATGTTCCCTCATCGTCACACATTTGTCAAACCCCCCACTCCACCACTGATGTTACCTGCACTGGCAGCGGCTGGTCCTTAGAGTCTCAGGTATTCACGGACCATCGAAGCGCGAACCTTGGACAATCAAAGTTGTGGGAAGTCCCTCATGACCAAGTGGACAAAGATGGCCATTTTACGACTGGACTCCGGGAGAAGAATCCCCCAATAGTAGGCTATTCCCCCAGAAGACTCTCATTGCCTTTCTTATACTGTAGCTCAAGTCATCTGACTGGTACTTCCGTGGAGTCTGATCCTGATGCACTTGATGTACATGATGTTTTCTTGCCTTGTTATCAAGTGAAGGTGGGAAATGAAGATGAGAAGCATGATGCGCCCTCTGAATATCTGGTCTGCATGGAAAGAATACTTGGTTCCATTCTATCTTTACTGGAGAGTTCTGACCATAAGCTTGAAATGATCTCTGTAATGTTCGAAGTGCAGAAGGTAACAAAATCTGACATCATTTACCCTTCGCCTAAGACTTGAACGCAAATGGGAGAGCAGTCAGATGCTAGGCCTCTTTCTCCCGCTCCACGGAGAGGGCTGAGTGATGCGTCTGTTCAAGCAGGAATACCCCTTTTCTATTACCTCCCCATTGAACCTTTGTGCAATCTTGACAAGGAAGAGCTTTGTTTAAACTCGTTCTTCGGGGAGTCCTCAGTGGGCCCTCCTCTGGGAAATATCACACTACAGCTTTACCCCTTTTGTTTATCAAGGCAAAAAAGGGGGGCAGTATGGATAACAAGAAAGATGAGAAAATCAGGAGCTATGTGGGGCAAAAAGTTAGGGGAGGGGGACACCCCATCCCCATCCACCTCTCAGGGGAAGGGGGGTTAAAAGCTAGGAAGAAGGGAGGTCTCACAATAACCCCTAAAGGGGATAATATGAAAAATAAACATAAAAAGATAAGAAGATTCCCTAAACGTAAAATGGCAAAATTACATTTCCCACTGACTCCCGCGCCTTCATCCTACCTAGCACGCTGCATAGATGCGCGTCACTTGTAACTGTACGCGTTAATTTTCCTTTCACTACCCCCACCCTCACGTAGCATACCGAGCACTAGTTAGTTCACCTGTACCACCCGGTGTCACACTACCTCACTTAGAGCACTAGTAAGACTGGAACTCCGACTCGTTGTACACTCGCTGACCCAGTCCACTCTGCCTTCCTCCACAGCGCTCCGTGACCAAGGGCCCCCCGCCCGAAATGCATTGGAGATTAATGTTCATAGAATTACCTGTATGGATTTACGCCGTCATTTGATATGCAACTAATATCAAACTGAATATATTTGCTGAATAAAAGCATCAAACGTTCAAACACGGTTACGAATCAATTCATTGATCGCCCCCGGAGTGCCTAATCAGGGGATGTATTGGCAGATTTCTGCATACACTACCTACCTCATTAGTTAAAAGGCGTCATTCAATAAACTTGGTGTCAGACACCGTTGGCACCTATCAGGACTCAGACATAGATGATGATTTGGCTCAGTTGAGTTGGGTCGCAAAAACCTTGAATACCAACTGCCCGGTGGTAGAAAGAAGTGGTTAGTTGAGGTAGCCAGGGGATACTTCTGTCCTGGAATATGGCCGGTTTAGGTCATGAAGATGAGAAACTGAATTTTCAAAAATCCTTCAATCCCTTAATTATATGCTTACAAGAAACATGGGCGTGTAAAGATTCCGATTGCGATGCTTTTTTGTTTTTTGTTGTTATTCCAAGCACTCCGAAAGGAGTCACGCTAGCGGGGGGTATCCATCTTGCTTAACAATACAACAAACTTGAATCAGAAAATCTTTCGCCAGCCAACAAATCTTTGTATCTGCCTTAAGCTGTCATGTTTGGGAGAATCCGGCAGCTTTATATTCTTTCTGGTGGAGTAGTGTGGCTCACTGGTTAGAGGCGGCAGACCCGAGAGCAGAGGACGGCCCGGGACCAGGGTTCAATTCCCGGCGCGGCAGGTTTCTGGACCAGGGTCAGCGGACTCGATAATTCTCTCGCCTCGGTGCCCACTCTGATCAGCGATCACACTCGGCAACTCTGGGCGCTAGCTTGCCTCATCTTCACTAACGGCCCCACCAGACCGCCGGGGATGCCTGGTCTCACCCTGGAGATTCCCAGTAAGGGACCATCTCTCAGGGAAGCCCGGAAGGGTTTCGCAGCGGTCGAAGCGCCTTGGGACCCTCCGGGTAAGTAGTGCGCTATATAAATGCCTATACATTTACATTACAATATATATACCACCAGGGAGAAACTTTGATCATTTGTTAAGTACACTTTTCTCATACATTTATGTTGTTTTAGTGGGAGATCTGAATGCGAACATTTTGAATTCTGCGCTGGAGATTTATGCCAATCCAGATAAAGAATTTTGGCATATTCCAGATTCTTTTCTTCCTCATAAAATAAAAACGGACACACGGGGTCTACTTTTGCTTGATAGTATCAGAAGCATGGACTTGGTCATTTTAAATGGTAGGGTCCTCTTGATAAAATAACAGATTTTACTTTCAACTCCCATCAAACACAAAGCTTATTGGACTGCGTGGTTGTCTCCTACCAAATGTTTGAGGCCTGTGAAAACTTAGTGGTATCTTCGTCAATATGGAGTGACCACAGTGTACTGGGTTTAACAATTGCTTTCAATTTTCCCACATTGAGCCAAGGGAACCTGGTCCAGGGTTCGGTGGTTTTTAATAAAGCTAATGGCCGCTCCATTTGGACCCCAAAAGATACCACCGAGGTAGGTGCGATGGTGAAGAAAGGTTACGTAGAATGGCAGAGCTCTGATTCCTTAAACATTCTACAGTTTTTCGAGGCACAAATGAAGGAGATAAAAAACTGGCCCCGTGTTGCAAACCAGGGTTTGCCACTGCTGAAAGTATTAAATCAAGAAATTAACCGTTTAATCAGAAAACAACATTTACAATTCTCCATTGGTAAACAACAAGAAATCAACCTCCTTAAGATACGAGAAATCATTATAGATTTAGAGAAAAGAGAAGGGAGTTTGATGCCAAATGGATCGGGTTAAGGGAAGCTGCCACAGCCAAAAACTCAAAAAAATACTGCCATTTGATCGCAGAATACTGCGATTCAAGACAGAGGGCTCTGCCTATTCCAATCCCAGAAAGGGAGTGGGTGGCCTATATCTCTCTATTATATAAAAATAATGGTACTGTACCTTTTTTGACACCCTCTATAGAGGAGTCTTCTCTTCTGGAATATGGTCCTCCATCAAGGGATGAAGTAGTGGGTTACATAAAGAATAGTAGATCCTCCGGCGCACGAGGGCCGGATGGAATTGCGATTGTGTTAATTAAAAAGGAGCCAGCGGCTTGGGGAGCTTTTTTAGCACCTTTTTTTATTGCTGCTTCCGAACTACTACTATCGCCTCCCTCTGGAAGGGGAGCATTATAGTTCCTCTGTATAAAAAGGGTCCGAAGATTCAACCTAGTTGTTTTAGACAGATTGAGTTGTTGGACTCTACAGGCAAATTATTTGCAAAAAGCATACTCTGTCACTTGCCGCAATGGGCCAATGTTCAGAAGATCTTACCACCAGAACAGGCGAGCTGTAGAAAGAATCACGGAACCCTGGACAACATTGCTGCTGTCCAGACCAGTGTAGAGAAATATAATTTCTCACGAAGCGTGACAGTCTATACGGCTTTCATTGATTTCTCCACAGCGTTTGATAAAGTGGATCGTCAAACGCTGTGGAGAAAGCTTCCTCATCTTGAATGCCACACCATCTCGTGGGCCTCTTGATAGAATTACATACAGACACTTGGTGTCAAGTGATGATGGGGGGCCAACAAGATTTATCTTGCAGGATCGAGACTGATAATGGGCTGAAGCAGGACTTCCTGTTGGCCCCTCTTCTGTTTTCCCTCTATATATATGATCTTCCAAGCACGTTAAATTCAGTGAGGGGGGGATGCCCCTAGAATCGGCTCATTGTCTATAGCTTCCTTACTTTATGCAGACGACTTTGCAATGTTTGATTTAACTCCTATCGGCTTGCAACATCGACTGGATGTCCTAACGAAATATGCGGAGGGTAATTTTTTGAAAATTCATATTTCCAAAAGCAAAATCTTAATCTTCCGCAAGAAAGGTCTTAGAATAAAGAAAGGGTATAAGTGGTTGTTAGGGCAAAACTAGAATTGGTTGACTCATATTTGTATCTGGGAAAGGTTTTTGCAAAAAACGGGCGAGACTCAGAACATATTAGAACATTGGAATGTTGGGAGCTCCATTGAAAACAATGGAGTGCTCCGGGCTTCTAATGGCTGGTATAAGCCTGGAGGTCCAACATTCCAATGCTTCTTTGTTCACAGCTCTGGCTGTGAACAAAGGCTTCAGGGAGCCTGAAGGGATTCCAATCCCCTCACGCTTCCAAAAGGCTTTGTTTTTTTGTTAGAACATTCTGTCCTCTAGTGACAGAATGTTCTAATAGCCTTATAGCCCTTCGTAGATGGGCTATACCGCTATTAAAGTCCCTTTCCCTTGTTAAAGGTCCTTGCCTTCGGCTCAGCCCTTTAACGCTGGAGAGGGCCTTTAATAGCCGGTATAGCCCTCTACGGTGGGCTATAAGGCTATATTAAATGATGTGTTTTTATGGCTGCCTCCCAGGCTGGAGCTCTGAATAGATTTTACAACATTTTTGGGAGACGTCAATTTAGTCATGTCCTGTCAGTATTTTAGGTTAATACTCCGTCCTCATTAACGTATGCTGCAGAAGTATTGGATAATAATTAAGGCTCCCTGTTTTCCATTTTTACAGATAAATACAGACAGAAAGCATGTATTTTCTTGTCTCTATTTATTTTTAAATGGGGATAAAAACGGAAATCGGGTTGCTTTTTGAGTAATTCTTAACACTGTCTGCCATGACTGCCAGGCCAATAGCTGTTGGAATTGACAGGTAAGGAGATTAAAAAAGAAAGACATTTTAGTAAAGACCAGTAGATATGCACAAGGTTGATACTGAAATGATCATATTTTCATATAACTGCATTGATTTATCTTCTGCGGATGTTCACTGTATTGAATCCTGGCAGGGATTAAAGCTCAAGTGCATCTTTATTTGTTAAATAAATGTGGAAATATACCAAGTTCAGGGTAATTTTTCTACCAAACCCAAAATAAATATGGATAAACACAGATAAAATTAACAAAAAATAAATATGGATAAATACGGACGGAAATGTAAAAAAAATACCATAAAATTGGGAGCCCCAATAAAAATGACTGGCTCGCCTTTGACAAGGCTGAAGGCCGGTTCTTCTGCCAAATCTGTAATCTAAATTCTCTGGCCGCCCCACATGTTTTATGCTTGATATTTGGTCTAGTCGCCTCTTTTATTTTAGCTCTGTCAGCAGTCTTGAGGTGGGGGAACGCTCTCCTTTGGGGAGGCGAGGGCTCCCTTAGGGCGGCCCGGTGAGTGGAAATCTTTGACAAGCTAAAGGATCATTCAGCATTTCTTATATCATTTGCTTCTGCAAATGATTTATTTGGGCTCAGCTTGAATAGTAATTCTCCTATGCCAAAGTCTTCATTGAAGCTATTCATAAAGAAGTCTGTAAGCTGTATTAGCATGGCAAGAGTTTTAGCTTTAAGTAAATCTAAGTCCCAAAATGAGTTGGTTTGTGGTAGTGCCTTGGGGAAAAGGCCACAACCTTATTTGATTTGGAATCACCCACATGGGACTAGAAGACTGATGCTTCTTTTGAGAATGCATGTGGTGCCTTTAAGAGACGTTACTGGCATATGGGATGAAATCCCGAAAGAGGAGAGAATTTGCGAATTATGTCATACTCAAATCCAAGATCTTAATCATGTCTTATTTGTGTGTACGGAATTACAAAGGGCAAGGTGTTTATTTTTAAGATCCTCATTTATTACATTTAATATTCATTCAGCCCAGAAGGGCAGAATATTTGCTTCCTCCCCACCAAATGAAATAGTCTGTTATAGAATATTCAATTTTTAAAACTTTTCTGGCTATTTATTGGGGATTACTTAAAATGTTGCTATAAGTTGCTATTACTGTATAAAAAGCATATTCACCCTTCTACCGCACTTTGTAATCTATTGTTGTATGTTAGGAAAAAAAGGGAAATATTCTTTGTATTGTATTTAAAATTGTCTTTTTTACTGTATTGATGCATTTTGTGGACCTCCGTAAGAGTTCCTTAACAAATAAAACTTTTTGAGTTTGTTTGCCGGCCCTGTTAATGTTCCACTGCGCACCCTGTGATCCGTTGCAGGAATGCGGACAGTTTCAGCAGACTTTTAAAGCTTTCCAGACAATTGCTTGTTAGAAAGGTGATGTACGGAGTGTTGGTGCAGGGTTCAAAATGTGTCCAAACAGATTGCCTTGGCCCCACACCTAACGAACTTCGCCATATGAAGGGAGAGGGGCATACATATGCAATGCTTTTAGAATTAGAATATGTGACATGCACAACATGTGCAAACTGAATTGTACGCACGCGCTGGCGACACCGTCACCCGACGCCTCCAGCCTGGATTAGAAAACCAGTCGATTCCAAACTTGGATGATGTAAAATGCTAAACAAATAAGTGCAACATTGCT